>NW_026533060.1:0-58209 GCF_026283585.1 Hylaeus volcanicus | reverse complement strand
CGCGCGTATACCGTTCGAGCGGCCGTGGTAGCAAAGGCTACGAGCTAAGTGGCCGCGCTTGTACACGAACAAGTGACTCGACGTGCATCGAAGGACATTGACGCGGCCGCCTAGCTCGTAGCCTTTGCTACCACGGCCGCTCGAACGGTATACGCGCGCTCTGATTGGTCGGGGTTTTCTCTTAATATCTCCTTAACGAAGCCTCGGACAATATTTTCGCTAAGGAAAAAGTTGTTTCAAATCACCTCCCGAATCACCCCTTTCAAGGTGTTACAACATTTTTGGGACACCCTGTATATTGGCTCGTAACACTTAAACTATTGAACCGATTGGAAAATAATGTGAACAGTAATTGTTGGAAATTCGATTACCTTTAAAATGGCGTTTTGTGCGACCCAATCGGACGTTTCTAACTCGAGATATGGCCTAAAATGTGAACTTATGTCAGAAAAAATAAAAATAAAATTCAAAAATTCATATAAATAAACCTATCCATAGAAAATTTTTTTCTTGCGATTTTCTAGTTTAGTAGGCCAACATACATAAGAAAAAAAATTGTGGTATTGAATGTACATTTTGGCTGTAAGGTAGTGTATTTACCAAACACAACTATAAGTTTGCCCTCCTTATCTATACCGTCTATAGTTAAAAAGAAAGTCCAGAAAAATGTATGATTACTTCTTTTCTTTCATATTCTCGTTACTCCCTCAGCGTGTTAGTAATTACGTAACACACCAGTAGATGGTAACTGGAAAAACGATTTTTCTATTCAACGTCGGTAATTCCTATCAGTAGATTGTGAAAGTTTATGCGAATGCATATTTTTATAGAAAATAGTTAAAAGAATGGGACCTAGACAGAAATTTGTTTTGAAATTAGAGTACTGTGAAAATATATTTTTTATTTTGCATATTTATATTTAAGAACATATGCAATAATATATTGCATATATTATTTATCGTGCTTATGTTAAATATCTATCTCGACAAATTAATTTCGTCTATCAGCATACATTCGTATCATAATTGTGTAGTGTTTACACAAATACAGACCATATGATACCATATTTCTGTAACCTTGTGTTGCTAATCGACCGTTAGGTGTGACAGTTTGTATTTCGAATTCTAATACTTCAGTTTAATTATCACAGTTAATGTGATTTCTGTGAAGAAGTGAATATATTTAAATGTCTTTTAATTCTCTAAAAATGTCAAAAGTTAGAAAAAGTAGAAAAAGCATTAATGCTAAGATTCCAATTTTGTTATTAATGACAACGACAATAATGATAACGATGACAGAAGCATTTATTGCAAAATTTGCAATAACAATGTGAAGTGTGAAAGGAAATCGCACGTAGACCAACACATAAATACCGGCACACATAAGAGGAAAATCGAAGAAACTGGCAATTCATGTGAAACAGAGGAACATATGAATAGTATAATACATCTAAAAAGTATTCCTGGTGATTGCGGTGAAAAGATTAGAAAAAATGTAAAAGAATTTTAGAAAAGAATGTAGGATTTTCTACATTATCGAAAATTTCTAATATTTTAAATAACGAGGGCGTTCAAGGACCAATAAGTGTGCCGCAACAATGTTGTTCTAAATTTAAATACGCACCGATTACTTCGTGTGACGTAAAGCGATCGTTCTCCTCGTCTAAATTAATTTTGACAGACAAACGCTACCAACTAACACCATAAAATTTGGAAAAAATGCTCGTAATTTATTGTTACGCGAATTATAATATACATAGCGAATATTCTGTAACATACTAATATATTATTTATACTACGTTTTATTCAAATTATTCGTGCATATTTTGCATATTTTTCGTGCATATTTTGGATATTTTTCATACATACATATTTTGCATATGCATGTTAGATATTTATCGCGCACAACTTCCGCATTCTACCTATCAGAAATCGATTTTTTTTTACGAGAATCGAGCACCCCTAACGTCTATTGTTCGTCGCGATGGCCCCCCTCGGCTTGGTCCCCCCAATCGGGGGCATCGATAGGGGAGAAGGTCCCCTTCCTCCAGTCCCCGCGCATAAGCAGCGTTTACCGGGAGTGTTCGTAGAGTATACGAGAGTCGCCATTTAGCAACGTGAGAGACGCGTGTCTCTCGAAAGTAGATTTTTACAAGTGGCGGTTTCGCCGGATGTATCGAATATATACTCGGAATCGTAACGAGTCTGTGGTGATCTTGATCTTTTTTTTTTTTGCTGTGTCACGGGGCCGAACACGATCGTGGGTCCGGTAGAGTGACGCGTTCTATACGAATGCGTATGCGTGCCTTGCTACTGTTCACGGATAATGGGCAAGGACGATCGTTTCAGTTTCTCCTAGCACGTTGTTTGTTTACCTGATCAGACGCGACGGTATCGAAATACGACCAAGTTGCCAACGACATCTCTTCGACGTGTTTGCTACGAGAACGACTAATTCGTCCCAGAAGTGTTCCCCTTGTGTCAGTCATATGTTCCAACGTTCCAACGAATGTGCGATATTTCACATGGATTACCGTCGACTATCGCAGTGTTTCGCGACGAGCTGGTCGATATTCAACGATAACGAACTTCCTCAGTTGGTGAAACTAAATAACAACAATAATAATCGTATTCTTAAAGGAAACGCGTGGTGTGTTGTGTTTCAGTGGAAGACTGTTAGTCTGTTCTAACGGACGCGAAGTATTTCTTAAAAACAAAACGTAACGAATAGGAGGATGACAACGATTATGTTCCGCGAGGAATAGTCATTGTGACCGACGTTGCTTCGAGAATGAAACGCGAAGACATTCGTTCCGCTGTCGGCTGCATCCATGTAAATGCGTTCGTTGATTCGGTTTGGATTGAAAGTGATGCATCGAAATGCGCAGGAAAAGAAAATAATAGCCAAATTAGGGATGTTCGGTTCTCGTAAGGGAATCGTTTTTGGAATTGATTTTTGATCGAATGCATTGAGTCCTACGAAATTTGGTTCAAAATATCGCCTTTTCTATTTACCAATACTTCACAAACACACCTATTTCCAAATTTACACGAGAAAGTGTTGAACACAAATTTATGCAGTGCACGTATTTGTACAATTATTTTGTAGTGTCATTCGTATGCTAACGTTGGCATTAAGAAATGCCAATCAACTTGGCTCTAGTGCAAATAGAAATAACGCCAAGAAAATTATAAAAATTTGTATACGGGTTAAATTTTATCCCAAAAACACCCACACAAATTTTGAGAAGGCTAGGGTACCTAAACGCTAAGAAATAAATATTTCAATTTTTCACTTTTTAACGTGGACCCTTATGGGTAAATGCGTTTTCAACACACTCAATTACGTGCTACAAAGTAATTGACGCCGAGATTGGATCGAAAAGTTTATGCATAACAGAAAAATATCTAAAGAACATATATTGATTTACAAAATACTCCAAGGGTACTTGTAGTATTTATAATAAATTAAAGGGCTGCACTTTACTTTGGCGGACCTAAAATTTTTGAGTTTCTTTTACATAATCCTGTAGATTTTGACGAGAAAAATCCAGAGAAGCTAGTTTTAAGGCGAGGAATCTACTAGTTTAGAAGTTATAAGCAGTTAAAAATGGTATTTTACCATATTTGACTGACACTTTCGATGCTATATTGTCTTGTAGCCATAACCTGTCGGTAAAACAAATTCTCGGTGGTGGCAGGCTACATTATGTACTACTTTTATATTGTTATGCCTATTTTTGAAAACTGCCATATTTCGAATTAACAGAGTTGGTTCGGGGCTATTTTCTCTGGGACGGGGTGCAGGGGGAAGGGTGAAGCCGCTCCCCCACCCTAGAGTACGAATTCAACTTTTGAATTGCCTGACAAATATGGTAAAAAGGTTCACCTTTAACTGCTCATAACTTCCGAATCAGTGGATTCCTCGCCTGAAAACTAGCATTTTTAGATTCCACTCGCCGAAATGTACAGGTTTATGTAAAAAAAAAACTTAAAAATTTTAGATCCGCCAACGTAAAGTTTAACCAAATAACGAATACTAGGATAATGCGTTTTGTCTTCTGCTATTGACATAGTATGAGAGATCTGGCACGCTGTACGAGAGGTTAGAAAACGCGCGTTCAAATACAAACAGTACTGTAGTTTGTCTGAAAATAATTGATTTATATTACTTTATGATACAATATAAATATAATAACGACTAAAAATCAATGTTTAAAGTAATTTTTTTTATTTTGATATAAAATTGCGAACCATTGTAATATTTTAAATACTATGCCAAATCTACTACTACGTGAATCAAGGGACAATAGTAACTCTATATTGACTTACAGCGTAACTGTAGAGCCTCCTTAAACTTAAATTAGGGAGAACCCCCGTGTTTTGCATACGAAAATCATTTACATTAGTTAGTTCAATAAATCTTTAGTGCCAGAAAAATGTATATTTAATATTTAAAATAAAAGGGTACAAACAAAATGATAACAAAAGTCATATTTACAGAAACCAAGTTTAACCCTTTGACCGCGAAGGGCGTATATATGCGTCCTCGAGAAATGAGATCCGAGAAATGTTTGTGTTCGTTAAATCAATTTTTCAAAAATATCAGCCTGTAGAGGATAATGAGACGAATCTTTTGTATATTTACAGTTTATTCATAGGACGATTAGTTTCAAAAATAAAAATTGAAGAGCTAGGAGTTCATTGCAGCAATTGAATTTCAGGAAAAATGTCTAAAGTTTTTCATTTTTATTTTTGAAAATTAAACGTTCTATGAATAAAGTGTAAATGCAAAAAAAGTTTCGTCATATCATCCCTTATAAGGAGATATTTTTTAAAACTTCGACAAATAAGTAATTGTCAACTAACAATGCTTTTCATTTCCACCATTCCAAATGTAATTAAATTTTAAGAAAGTGGAGTTCTAAGTTTTGAATTTTTATTTTGGTAACTAAACGTCCTATGAAGAAACTCTAAATACAAAAAAGTTCCGTCCTTTCATTCTCTACACGTTAATATTTTGTTTAAAATCACACCTCTAATGCCTCTTAGAATGTCTAGCAAAAATCGTCCCGCAGTCAAAGGGTTAAGATCATAAAATATAGATGTATATATTTGTTACTTTACGATTTAAGCGTTCCTTTTTTGTGTTTCATTTATATTTTACTTTGAAATCATTATTCAATTGAAAAGGAAGAAGCGTCTAAACCATAAAAAATAAACGGTTGCAGTTTTTGAAATTTTGTAGTTCAAAAAAATTCAATTTTTTAAGATTTCTAAGTATCCCTCATTAAGAAAAAATTAAACAATCAATTATTCATTGCTTATTAGCCACTTAATCCATGCTAGTGACTTCATAATTAAAATTGCTTTTGAAAATCAACGACACGCTAGAATGAATATTTCCCTATCATCGATAGGGATTTATACATTTGGTCGAAATAGACACCTTTAAAGGGAATTAGACAGCCAGTAGATCCAAAATAAATCCTTCTTTGAGAAATAATTTTAACGAAATGAATGCACCTGCTGATTTTTACTTTCTCACACAGTTTATTTGTATCTTAAAGTCTAAGAGGAATATTTAGTAGTGATGTAACTATAATGTATAATACATAATGTAGTATAAAAAATATACAGGTTTCAAAAATGTTGTAACACCTTGAAAGGGGTGGTTCGGGAGGTGATTTGAACCAACTTTTTCCTTAGCGAAAATGTTGCCCGAGGCTTCGTTAAGGAGATATTAACGGAAAACACTGACCAATCAGAGCGCGCGTATACCGTTGGACCGCCCGCGGTGGGCATGGCTACGCGCTAGGCGCCCGCGCTCATACGCTACCGCGAGGGCTCCAACAGCATACTCACGCTCTGATTGATCAGTGTTTTCCGTTGATATGTCCTTCTCACAACATTTTCACTAAGGAAAAAGTTGTTTCAAATCACCTCCCGAACCACCTCTCTCAAGGTATTACATCATTTTTGGAACACTGTATAATATAAAAGTTTTATAATATAATGTAAGTATGGCATTTTAAAGATATGCAAAGAATTTTTAGTACTTTGAAATTTTCTTTAACATGTTATTTTATAAACCTCAAATTCCAGGTTGAATCTGTGGAAAAATTAATTGAAATAGAATTGTTGAAATGGCGACTATAAATAAGATGGACACTTAACGGGTGATAAATAATTCTGCTTACTTTTCCATAGTTTATTGTAAATATCCATTGAAAAAAACGTAGAAATTCCAGTAAAAATAACTTGAAAAAAGATACAAACGTGGTATCCGAAACGAAATCCATGCTTCATGGAGGCGAGACAAATCTAGAATAGCCTCTCGACGAGAAAAGCAAATGTGCACTTTCGTGTAAAATTTGGATAGCATATATTTGGACCAACATGTATAAAAGACATATATAAAAGATATAAAAGACAGTCGCTTATAACTACACTAGCGGACAAGCAAACCGGAACGATATTTCAAATGCTCATAACTATGAGAATTTTCAACCGATTTCGGTGAAACTTCGTGAGGAATAGTCTTCAAGTGTCTTCTGGGTGTGTGTAAAGTTGCATTGACGAGGATTGATGTGAAGGGGTTAATTCACCCCCCTAGAGGGGAAGATGTAGAAAAACGCCTTTTTGAAACAGGCCAGGGATGACGGAAGGGGTTGAAAAATTCAAAAAAACCTTTGAGGCGGCTCTCCTTGACGCCCTCTACAAAATGCACTCCTTGAAATCCCTCTCGGATAAACCCACCCACCACAACCTCCTACCCCCTCTAAAACCCACAATTTTTGGACGACGGTCTCGATTTTGGACTCAATGCATTCTCTGGAGTCCCTTGATCCAGAAAATCCTATCACCCATACCGTGCACCCCATAGGCACCCTTGGGGGGGGGGGGGGGTGGAACAGCTCGCAAATTTTCAACCCACTTCGTAAGGGAGCACTTCCACTCATCGGAGGGCGATGAAATTCACCATGTTTGTTCTCGATACGTTAAGGATGAATGCCGAAAAAGGTCCCGTTTCGAAAACTGCCCCCGGAGCTGAAAGGAGGGGGCAAAGGTAGGGGTGGTCCACCCCCACGTGTAAGGGTTGGAACGTTGTTTTGTTGCGTGGATCACATGTCCAACAGTCCAGGGCATCGAGGCGACACAGTTTTGATGTCTTTTTCCAGCGTGAATGGCAATAAAATTCGAAAAAGTCGATTTTTTTAAAAACTCGCTTCGAACTTCAGGCCCATCGGCAGGGTGAACGAGTAACCCCACGTCAACGCCGTTCGCGGATTCGGACGCGCGAATGCTTTATTAACAGATCCCCACAAAATTAGATTTTTTTAATCACGCTTTCGTTATCAAATCGGTGCAAATTTGAAAGAGTAGTAAGTGGGCATCAATTCACATCAATCCTCGCCAATGCAACTTTACACACACTCGGAAGACATTTGGAGACTATTCCTCACGAAGTTTCACCGAAATCGGTTGAAAGCTCTCATAGTTATGAGCATTTGAAAAATCGTTCCAATTTGCTTGTCCGCTAGTGTAGACTGCGGACCTTTATTCAAAATAAAATCTTAGCGAACGTGCCTAGAAAAATTGAACCTAAATAGGAATCTATTTTATTCTGCAAATGTTATAACGTGAACTTTACTTTCAATCTTTTTTATATTCTTGCGTATTGTTTGCATTTTGTAGCTTCTTAGACATTCAAGTTTCCTATAAATGCATAACGATCCGCAGTCTACTTATAACCAAATAACGTTAAATATAAAAAGAAAAGAAAATGAATTAATCCCAAAAACGATCGATTAAGAATCGAATATCCCTAAAACGAAGATATACAATTTTCGCGAACATGTCCAGAATATTCGTTAAAGAAATAATAGCTTCTTTGAATTACTAATGTACTTTCTCGTGCTCACCATGAACGAACGAATTTCACTTTCGTCGAAATGTTAGGCGAAGATTTTCTTCGTCGATAGTTAGGTTTTTCCGGAGAGGACGCAAATGTTCGTTACACCGTGCGAAAGGTAGATTTTCCAAAGATAAATCAAAGATCTTGATGGACGCTGCATTATGGGCGAAGGCTCGTGCATATACACGTGTACGCGCAGTAATGAATTACTCTTAAACGCCGCGCGCGGCATTTGTGACGTAATAATACTTGGAAATGCAATTCATGTTATTTTATATAGCGATTATTTCTTATAACTTACGGGAAATTTTTACGTAAAACGGACAGACAGGTTGAAGTCATTGAATGAACGAGACGACCTTGGTCACTTTTCTCACTATTTTAAGCCTGGTGTTTTAGTTAATTGTATTTCATTAATTTGCTCTGGAATCTGATTACTCTTTGATTCCCAAATTATTCAAAAAACATATTTCTATGCATATTCATGCATATTAGATGATATTTGATGTACGGAAATAGTTTGATTCTTTGGAAACATTTAAAAATGATATTTTTCTGATAATTTTTCTGATAATCATTGAAAATCTTGTCGCTTACTTTTGATTTGCGAACCCACCTGAAATATTTCAAAGATATATATTCATTTGATCTACTTTACTACCGAGTTTTTTAAATATATGTTATATGTAAAAATGTATGCCATCAGCATTTATACAAGACTAAAATGAACCAGTATGCATTTACTAATTTGAATATATGGATAACTATGTAGTATTTAATTCATATTCAATAATCTTATGTATCTTCATAATTATAGTAGGAATAAAATTGTCAATTTGTTTCTTCTAATTATGTTACACAGTAACACCATAAATTTGACAATACGGATAACTGTGGTTGTATAATGTAGACATTCATTTATACTAGGTGTAGAAATTAATTCTGTGCCTCTGTATTAAATTATTTATAACTTTAGATAAAACAGACAATATTTGCTCGACATTCTGATATATTAAAGTACGAATATTTTAAATCCTCAACCTGATCTCTATTACAATATATCTACACGAACTTGTAATCTATTAGAATAATAATAATAAGCAAAATTTTATGACTGCCAATTTTCCTATACAGGCTGTCCCAAAAATGTTGGAGGTCCTTGAAAGGGGTGGTTCGGGAGGTGATTTAAAACTTTTCCCTTAGCGAAAATGTTGTCCGAGGATTCGTTGAGGAGATATTAACAGAAAACCCCGACCAATCAGAGCGCGCGTATACCGTTGGAGCGGCCGCGGTGGGCGTGACTACGCGCTAGGCGCCCGCGCTCATACCTACCGCGAAGCCTCGGACAACATTTTCACTAACGAAAAAGTTGTTTCAAATCACCTCCCGATCCACCTTTTTCATGGTGTTACAACATTTTTGGGACACCCTGTATAGATATACATATACATATGTTGTAATGGGTATAAGTAGACTGCAGATTTCTATGCATTCTATGCATTTCTATGCACAGATTTGCAGTATAATTGTAAGATTAGGACTTAGATTGTATAATATACATATACATATATGTACATAGATTCATTGTAATGGAGACCAGGTCGAGAACCTAGAAGGCTAGAAATTGAACATATAGTAACAGAACGACAATTAAATATTTGTACTTAAACTAGAGTTATAAATGATTGAATTTAAAGATGCGGAATTAATTTCTACATTTATTATAAAAGGAACGTTATTATCAAGTTAACAATTAAAACACAAATAATATATGTACATAATAGAAAACAGCTAGTGTTGTGAGGCCACGGATAAGAAATCCAAACCAATAGATACGTAGATTACTAAATGTATTTGCAATATTAACTAATATTTTATTCACTAATATTTCCAATATTAACTAATATTTATATACTATAACCTCCATGGTTACAGTGGGAATGAAAGAGTTAATCGTATTGTTTATAATCAGGTTATCCAGTGACAACATAAATTGTAAACCTGAAATGTCACTGCATGGAAAATTACGTTGTGGTCTCATTGATCAAATTATGGAAGAAAAACTACAGCGTCGAGTCGTTATGCGATATTCTAATATCAAGCAAAAGTTACCTATGTAGCTCTTATTCTAACTAATTGAACGTGACGAGGATGTCACCGCGCGCTATCTGTAACGTGAGAAAATAACTCTCTCGTGTCTCATTGCCGTGGTTGTTACGAATGATATCACGAATGCAAATCTAGCTTCTCACATTAGCACGTTGAACTCTATGCTCGACACTGTGTAGATCCTTGCGGTACAAATTTTCTGATTTCGATCATTTTTGTCAAGTCTCGCTCGATGGTACTTATTATTTTCCAGATGTACTAGTCGGCTAACTTCGACCGGGGACACGTTTGACTAATAAAATACATTGTAAAATACTACTTTTGTTACCTTAGCGACAAATACATGGAAATGAATTTGCCTGAAGAACAATTCTATGTCTCCCTTGCTTTTGTGATTCACGGCACGGATAGAAACGCGATGTTTAATTAAATTATATTTTCTGTTCTTTTTTTAATTTCATTTTTAAAGTTGCATCAACCTCACAAGAGTCGTTAGCAACTTATTTCGACTCTTTTATTACACAGTAATAGAAAGAAATGTAAAAGTACTCGTGGACAGAATCGAAAAGTGTCACTGCGAGCGCGATATACAGGGTGCCCCAAAAATGTTGTAACACCTTGAAAGGTGTGGTTCGGGAAGTGATTTAAAACAACTTTTTCCTTAGCGAAAATGTTCTCCGAGGCTTCGCGGTAGGTATGAGCGCGAGCGCGTAGCCACGCCCACCGCGGCCGCTCCAACGGTATACGCGCGCTCTGATTGATCGGGGTTTTCTGTTAATATCTCCTCAACGAATCCTCGGACAACATTTTCGTTAAGGAAAAAATTGTTCTAAATCACCTCCCGAACCACCCCTTTTAAGGACCTCCAACATTTTTGGAACACCCTGTATACGAAATCCAGTTCTATTGTGCGAGAAATTACGTCGAGTCGATGTGAGCGTTTTAGATCTGCAAGTAATTGGCTCTCGCTACAAATTGCTGTGAGCGCATAGGAACTGTCGTGATCTCACTTGCAGCAGTGTCGGGCATAATCGTAATCATAATTACGATTACGATTATAATCAAAAGTTTCCGAGTTGTGATTACGATTACGATTGTAATCAAATGTTTCATGTTCAGTTTACGATAACAATCGTAATCACAAATTCGATTGCGATTACGATCGTATTTTCAGGTGTTTTTAGACATAGAAATTTTGTACCTAAAAACCGACTTCAGATTCGTGTTCCTCGCCCCAAAAAACTTGGAAAACCATGCCTTTGTCAAAATCAAAAATTATAAATTTTCAGTTAAAATAATTCATGCCAATAGGATAGGACCTACACAGGGTAACTTTTTTAAATTTTGGATTTTGAACAAGGGCATGGTTTTCTAAGTTTTTTGGGTCGAGGTCGAATTTGAAGTCGGTTTTTAGGTACAAAACTTCTATCTCTGAAAACACTTGAAAATACGATCGTAATCGCAATCAAATTTGTGATTACGATTGTAATCTTTATCGTAATCATAACTCTCAAACATTTAATTACATTCGTAATCGTAATTATGATTACGATTACGATCTGTCAGACATTTATTACAGAAGTTTTCTCGCGTGTAGAAACACGGCCTAATACTGCGCCTTCAGCTTTTTTGGACGTGCATTGGCGAATTGGAACCAACACTAGCATCGCAGAACAGGCCTGTCTCGGTCTATAATATTTCTATGTATTTGACACGCTTCATTAATTTTTGTTACGTTTGCCTTTCTGTTCTTGAGCAATGGATGATAATTACAGTGGTAAACAAAAAACGTTTAGAATATCTGAAATAGCGTACAATTCTGAAGTTGTCGCCGTCCTTCAAACCGGTTTAATTGTTGCTTCGCATCACATTGTAAGTCGTTCAAACGTTTCTGTTTGATCGTCGTCGGTTATCCTCGTACATTTTCGGCAACTGTCGACAATTGGGAACGGACAAGTGTTCAGACTACATATTGTGCTAGGTGATTGTTGAGATCTGAGAAGTATTGTTAAGACAGTTCATTTTACAAGGACAGGAAATTTCTATTCTTATGTTGCTTTTATGTAATATAGTTTTAGTAAGTAAAATCATTTTACTGAAAATTTATCAAAATGAAATTATTAGTACTTCCCTTTTTAATACTAAACAGACTTCACATATTGTTAATAATTTCATTTAAGTAAAAATTCGATAAACTTATATTTATTCCACGACACGCTAATTACAAAATTCTAACTAATTGAAAGAATCCTCCGCCTAATAATTAAAGCAGCACTGAAAATCACTTTCACCGACGCAAGTGTCAATTACCTTGTTCGTTCTATTCAGGGTGTTCCTAGATGCACTTTACAGAAAGTAACAATCTACGATGGGGAACATAACGACGAATAAAATTTTCCCCGAACCTTCACTTTTGAGATACGCTACGTATTTCCTCGAGTCTTTGTGTCTATGTAGACGGAAAAATATCGAACCATATGTTTATAGGAAGTTCCTTCCTTCTCTTACGGAAACATTTCGTTTGTTCAACTTCGTCTATCGATGTGTGTCATCTTAATTAGCGCCATGTTCATTTTTAAGGATACGAGAAGAAGATTGCGTTGACTCGCTATGCTACGGTGAGGACTTCTCACACAAAGGTGGTGTTCCTTCGAATCATGTTGAAATATAAGTTGGACTTTACGCAACATAAAAGATTATTCAGGAACGGTTGTTCGGTAATTGTGCAGTGTTGAATCTTTTCTTCGTAAAATGAACGATACCGGTATACTGCTCCCAAGCAGCCATCGCTGTTTGCATAGAGGATTGAAAAGATATCCTAGTATCGATAAAAAGATCTGGGATCCAAGTAGTAATTGGATTCTTCAATGGGATAATATCGTGAAGCACCCAGGTGCTAGGGCAAGAGGATGCCATTGTGACATTCATAAACCGCCATGGCTATATCCAGACTTAGGTACACAGTTCTAAAAATAAATAAATTCTTCACGAAATTAATCATTGCACGCAGGGCTAGCTCAAGGGTATGAAGTGCTACTGATCGATTGGAACCTCGTATACTGACGATGAGATTGTTATTTCGGGGGCTTTAGACTATTTATTATCATTATTATTATCATCATTGTTATTATTCTTCTATTGTTGTCGTTTATCGATATCTACACGTTACATATAATATACATATTTTAACAAAATGTTTTTAACAAAAATATTAGTACATTATACTTTATCTTTGTTATACAGGGTGTCCCAAACATTTTTGGGACTCTTTGGCGCTCTGATTGATCAGTGTTTTCCGTTAATATCTCCTCAACGAAGCCTCGGACAGCATTTTCGCTAAGGAAAAAGTTGTTTCAAATCACCTCCCGAACCACTCCATTCAAGGTGTTACATCATTTTTGGGACACCCTGTATATGGTCGAAGCCTGATCCTGCCATAAAACTGTCGCAGTCCAAAATGCGACCAACTATTTACCGTAAAAGGTTTCTAAGGACGTTGACGCTGACATGTATAATTTCGCATTCGTGCATATAGTTAGTCACAGATGCATTCCTGCTCTCGCTACTGATGATTTCAAGCGAGCGATTTACATTTTTATACGTTGCATTGATATGAATAGTATTGTTATTTAAATTTGCATAAGTAAACATACCCTTGGTTATGGAATCTACATAATGTATGCTGGATATATTCTGAAATTATTATAGTAATATTGTTATTTCGTTTTGGATACGTGCACATACCCTTTGGTTATGTATAGCATGTGTTTATTATATTAGTTTATATTGTAAATGCATATAATCTGCAGTATAATGATTACACATTAATTAAGAGGTACATTAAGGGGTAACACTACTGTAACAGCCTAAAAAAAAAGCTCTTTTTGTCAATTTTGGTTGGATGGAAGAGGCGTTGGATACGATTTTTTTTGTATCTTTCCTGCCCTGATACACTTTTGCGGCATTCATCGTAACTTACAAACACTCTGAGATTACACCACACTTACTAAGATTACTGACGTGACACTAAGCTTTTTTTGTTTAAACATGCTTCTAACTGAACATAAATAATAACGTGAAGAACACGAAAACTATATAATTCTTACAGACTCTATGTCCTCTATTATAGCACTGCAAAATATCAATAAGAATTTCAAAGAAATCGTTGACAATCCATGGACATACAAAACGTGAAAGTTAGCAAATAGGAAAAACACTGGAAAATTAATAATAGGATGGATTCCGGGGCACAGTAATATCACAGGAAACGAACTAGTAGATTAAGAAGTAAAAAGACAAACTGAAAGGATCCATGATACACAATACAAAGTCCCAGCAAAAGGTATTTTAGTAGATCTAAAAGAAGAATTTTTGAATAAGTTCAAAGAAAAGGCAAGGAAAATAGGAAGAGAGAAGGGTGCTCTCTTTATGAGAGAAATAGGACCAAATCACAAGAGAGCAAGATATAAACCTTGGTTTATAAAATACAAAGATAAATTAGACAGATCAACAATAGGGATGATCTCAAGGATCAGGTGTAACCACTATAATCTAAGAGCATCGTTTGCAAGGAAAGGGATAGTGGAAGATTCAACTTGTCCATGTGGCCAGGAAGATGAAGACATAGACCAGGTCTTATTTGAATGTGGTTTGTACAATGTTGAACGAAACATAATATGGACAAAACTTCAAAAAGAAATTGAGAAAGTGGGGAAGTCAGCAATCGCGTTAATAAAATTACATAAGGTTAAAGTATATAAAACCTTGAACACATTTCTAAAAGATATCAATAAGATATTATAAGAAGAACCAACAAACGGAAAAGGAAGAGTATCAGATAATCAAAAAAGCAAGAAACTGCCAAGCAATACAAAGGAAACATGATAGATATATATTAAGATAGAAGGAGAAAAACAATACTTCGTTAAGAAAGATGACTTAAGAAACCAAAACTTATCCGTTGGATCGTATCATAGCACTTAACCAGGGCCGGCGTTAGGAGGGCGCAGTCTGGTGTACATTAGTAAAGCTGCTATATATTGTAGTTTAACAATTTTTACAATCTAGCTACAGATTCATCGTTTGATATTATTACCTTGTCTTCTTTTCTTAAAAATTTTAAGCCTCTGAAGGGGCGCCACGTTAATCTTGCCCGGGGCGCTAATATTGCTAAAACCGGCCCTGCACTTAACTAAAAAGCCGAATCATCAAGACTGTAAAATAAAATTTTCCGACAAGTTAAAAGTTTATTAAAATTCATATTACAATATTTGCAAAGTAAAATGAATTCCTATTTAAGTTACATTTTTGTAGGTAGGTTGGCAAAGATTTTATTTTGCATAAAGAAACTTAGCCTATTTACAAGAGACATGAGAAAATTCATATCGTTATTGTATGATTTAACCAAACAGATAATTCATGTACTCAGACAAATCGTCTTGGCAATTTGTACAAAAAATTACATAACGATTACTTATAAAAATAAGAAGCTTATAATTGTTGACATAAATCATTTATGCACTTACCGTTAAATATTAAATTCAATAATGTTTATTTTGACACTAACTTATTTCATTTCTTGCAAATATTAAGTTACATGATTTTTCTAATCTTGAGAGTTTTATATATATATATATATACACAGTATTTTTACAGTATGTACAATAGAAAGCAGATATATATATATATATATATATATATATATATATATATATATATATTGTACATACTGTAAAAATTGGTTTCGAGGTGATAGAAGGAATTGATAAGAGTTGTATGATAAATTTGAACCCATGGATAGAATTTAGTATCTACTTGACCCATAAATAGAGCTGGCCCTACAATGAAATGTATTCTGTGAACTATTTATTTCTCTTTGAAGAAAAAAGTATTCTTACGCAAAGAAATTCTTTCGCTAATCTTATACTTGATATTTTTGATTTCAGTTGGAAAAAGTACCGATGAACCTGACCGGGCGGTAAGTGTTAGATATAAATAAACTGAAACGATATGTGTCTAGGCCTGTGAATTAAAGTGGAATAAAATTAAATGTTGTAGATTAAATCTGCTCCTGTGAAAAGGACAGCTGTTCCTCCAAAAAGAGGACAATTTGGACCAGCTAAAACTCCATCTTCTGCTATAGGTACATGTATATTTTGTACAAAACTACTATGTGTAATTTTGTATAAATTAATAAGATCAAAAGATACAAACATAATCTTTATTTTTACTTTATTTTGAGCATGGTATATTATAATATAGTCGAGCAGGTGTATCACAAAAATAATTTTGAACCTTTAGTTCTTTAATATTGATCAGAAGTATAGTAAAATTGTCACTGTATTTGTAAGCATAGTACGTTAGAATATTTTTGAAGTTTTCCTTAGAAATATTAAAAATAAAATAGATACTAGAGAATACCTGTTAAGACTTTAATTCAAGTTTATTTATAATTTCTAGGCGATATACTTGGTTATTAACCTTTAATTCATAAATTTACATTTACTTTACCATTATGTTGTATGTAAATTAAAGGGCGCTGTATGTGCTACAAACGAATGCTTTACTTCTCCGAAACATAAGTATTTGATTTATTTAATTTCATTCACATGAGTGTTGCAAACTTTATGATTAACTTTAACGGAAGCACCTGTTCTTCCTACAACCAGTGCACAGGTGTGAAGTGTGCTAACTTATAACTCTTACGCTTTCTCCTTACTGCGGCTCAGCATTTTAAATAATATTAATGATGTTTCTCCATCGTTTGCCAATAAAATGTCTGTTGACATAAATGGCTATTGACATTTTGGTGATGAGAATGCTAATTATTGGCTTGCATGACAGCTCGACCAGGTAACCCAGCACCCATGGTTCCAAGGGCACCAACCACCAAAAGAAACGTGTCTGTAAAATCGACACCAGGTATCTAAAATTCCATTGGCTTTACTAGTTTTGTATTATATCATGATGGTTTGTGAAATAAGTTGCGTATATTATGTTAGAAACTTATCGTCTTTATGTTATTTTATTTTTATGTTTCTATAGACATCCATCATGGTATAAATACAAAAAATAAGAAATTATTCGAATTTGGTGAAACTAATACTGGTCATATGCCATGCATATTTTCGTTGAAAATCTTTATACATCATTGCTTATCTTTGTTCGTTTCCGCTTTATTTAATAGGAGTGTGAAATTTAATAAGATGCTTAACCATCTATAATTTGTTTCACTGCTTTTTATGTCACCTTCATTTAGTAATACTGTAAAGCATAAAATATTTAGGATTGTTATAAGGTATCGTATGATATACATTTAGAATTTGTATCTGTTTATAAAAATCATAAATTCAAAGGTAAAGCGCGTTAAAAATATTTGGAAATAGATTTAGAACCAAAATGTTTTAGAATTATCGTAATCAGTTCCGACAACATTGCAGATCGACATTGTTTTATAAGTAGTATTATATTAATGTATTAATAGGGTTGTATGCACTAATGATTAATGTATTTAGGTCAGGCAGGTTCCGTGGACGAAGAGACGTTTCTTACAGCGTTTGAAGATGTACCAGCGGTCACGTTGTTTTCAGCAAAAGATCTCGAAGAACAGATGAAAGTTATAAAAGACGTCGTTGGTGATGATAAAAAAGATTGGAAACAAAGAACAGAAAGTGTATGTGCTGGAAGAATTAAACTGTTCTCAAAATATACGACTATCCGTGTATCAGTGGACACGTGTAATAAACTTAATTCATTTTACAGATGAAGAAGTTAAGATCTATCATTATCGCGGGAGGAGTAAACTACGAGAACTTTCTAGAATGTTTGAAAAACGTGCAAAGACCTTTTGAAGTTGCTTGCAGCGATCTTAGGTCACAAGTTGTAAGGGAGGCGTGTATTACTCTAGCATATCTTAGTCAACAATTGAAAAATAAATTTGCTAGTTTCGGAGAGGCGGTTTTACTCACATTAATGAACCTCATACAAAATAGTGCCAAGGTGTGTTTCGTAAGAAATTAGCTTTTCTTTGGTAATTTTCATTTCTTATTAAAGGGGGTGGTATTCTAGTCTAGAGCGTCAATTTTTAGCTCTTCTGAAAATTTTTGTTTAATCTATAAGGAATTTTTATAAAAGGTTTTGCACACATATTTATTTACATGTTAAGAACATACAAAATTGTTTGCAGGTAAAAATTATCAAAATTAAACGTAATATGTACAAGTGATCTTGTACAGTCCCTCCTGAAAAAAGTATGTTTGTGGTTGTCACGATTCCGACCATTCTGTTTATCTTGAAATAAAAAAATCAAGAAACATCTTCATCAATATTAGCGTCATTATGGCCCGAATTAGAATAATTATGAAATACTGAAAATGCAAGGAATGGCAGCACTTTAAAGTTTGAATATCGATTTTTTTATATTTATTTTGTCCTTAGTATATTGAAAGAACAATATTTAGAATAATCTGCTGAAGATACGTATACTTACAATTACGATTAAAACCCACTTCTCGTTTACTTGCTTGTTAAAAATGAATGCCACTTTTGCACATTTTACACGTTACCAATGAAAAAGTGTAATAAAAACTGAAAAGAAATTTAAAATGCAATATCCAAACGAACTTAAAGATGATAACGTCGTCAAGATTTTCTTTATTCTTGAATTTTCTGGTAGATGTGCTGGTATAAGATGTATCTGTTTCAACGCTATGTTGATTTCCTTGAAATTTTGTTTTTTTAGATCGAGAAACGTAAACATTTTTCTTTTTAGCTCTCTTTTGGTCCATATTTATATACAATTTGTATAAAACTTTACTTACTGAATATTTCAACTCGGAACTCGTATCTGATTTGGTTGGGGATTGTAGTTAAACTAAACGCACTGAGTGCTTGAAAATATACATGAGCAACCTAAAGTGACTGAAAGGTCCTCTGTTCTTAACTAAAAGCACAAAACCGTCAATTTTGCAAAAATATACCTGGTATTACGGTACCGAAATAACAATTCGACGTTTGTTGCGGACACCGTTGTCTTTAGATGTCCCTAATTTCGTTAATTTTCCAAATTCAACAAAATCCTTTAGCAAATATATTTTCAAAGGTTTACACTTTGAGAAAATACAAGAAAAAAAAATGATTTTTTGAAAGTTCTAGACCAGAATACCCCCTTAAGAGGCTATTATTTTTTAAGAATTTTTATTTCACATAACAAATAATTGTGAAACGTTAATGTCTACAAAATAAAAATTCTCAAAAAACCCCTTTTTTCTTTCGCACGTACGATAATAACCCCCTAAAATTGATTTAAGATTTACTTGTATTATTTGTACTGATTATTGAAAACCATATTTCCAGATGTATTATGAAAGAATACATATCATTTAAACATTCTTTTGTGATAAATTGTTATCAGCACAGTCAGACGGGAAATATACCAACACAAAGTAACTTATATTGATAATTATGCTGATCCAGGTTGTCGCAACCGCTGGTGCCGTGGCTGTGAGGTTTATTCTTCAAAATACACACTGCAGTCGTTACGTGCCAATTATCTCCTCCTGTTTAAGTAACAAAAGTAAAGACATAAGACGAGCTTCATGTGAATATCTAAATCTAATTCTACAAACGTGGCCTACCCAAATACTGCAGAAACATGTACAAACATTGCAAGACACGATTAAAAAGGGTATCGCAGACTCGGACTCGGAAGCTAGAGCTTTCGCTAGGAAGTAAATACATTTTGCACTCGGATCAATATTCATTTTTTTTAATAAGCAATACATATAAACAACTCTATTTTGTATGTTTCCAGATCGTATTGGGCATTTAAGGATCATTTTCCTGAGCAAGCAGAAGCGTTGCTAAATAGTCTTGACACTGCGTACAAACGTTCGTTAATGTCTCTTAGCAATAGTGGTAGTATTAACAGTGTAAACGTAGTTACAAGGTCAGCGAGTATCAGTCCGAGAACATCGAGACCAGTAATGAGCGCCACAGGTAAACTTTGTTCAATTTTTGCGTACTTTTAAGGAGACAGTACTTTTAGCAGAGAGTAATTGGACTAGATATAAATACAAAGGCTATCAGAAGAGCAATGCAGTGTAAAACACTTCTCACTTTTTTTCATGCTGCTTTTGTGACTCCTCTTTACATTAAACGTGAAGGTAGTACGGAAAATTTGCATCAAACTTCGGGTCAACCACATGGCTCCCTCAGACGTACTCCGTCCTTGCCACGGTCTTATCGCCAGTCTGGTATCCCAGTTCTACAAAGACCCACTGATAATCATTGTAATTGTCACGTTCTTGTTTGATGCTTGGAAAGATCACCGCGATTTAGAATATTGCACTAATGCATATACGTGACGCTAAGTTCTTCGGTATCTTTATGTGTGTCCTTCGAATTTTTCTTCAGATCGTCCAACCACAGGCGTTAGATCGACTAGCGCTATAGACTTGCAAGCCGCACAAAGAGCGAAAGCGAGGATGATGTATGCGAATATCAGCAGACAGAAAGCATCTCTCCGTGAGTAGTAATTATTTAAATGATTATTTTTGCATATTTTAACCAAGCGACGCATATTACCTTGCTATAATCAAAATTAGTATCTGATAGTATTGGTTACTCTTCGATGTGTACGATATATATACCCATATAGGAATATATCTAAATGCATGTATACCACATAGAAGTATATAAATACCTAAATGTGTTCACAAGAGTATTTGAAATGGAATGTAGTAAAATAATTTTAAAGTAAGACAACCAATATCTATCCCACAAAATATCTTTTATCTATCAAACTCAAGCTCTTCTTCTATGTAGTTAATTATGTGAACCACCTGCGAACATATTTCTGCAATTTTTATTTGCTCTTAAATATTAAGAAGGGGGGGGGGTATGGATATTTTCCATATAAATGGTATACATTATTACTTCGTTTAGCCCGTCCAACTAAGTCACCAGACACTGCAACAGTTGCTAGTCCAGAAAGAACGGCAAGGACGCGAACGAGAATGGCCGGAGTGTCGCAATCTCAACGTAAGTAGAACAAAACGGTTTCTCGACATACTTAAGGAAATAAGATAGAAATTTAATTCATCTATTCATGGCAACAGCCAGCAGTCGATCAGGATCACCGTCGTCTAGGCTGAGTTATGCGACGTATAATCGCGAAGGAGAATCCTTAATAGCGAGACCCAGGCGATTACCCAGTCACGGAATCAGGAGCACTGGCAATAGCCGTGAACCCAGCCCACAAAGGTTTGGAATGGATAGGAGTTTTGCCACAAAAATACGGTATTATATTTACTTGAACATTACAACTTCAATAATTATAAAATATACGAACAAACAATGTTTAAATTAATTTATCTGAACATTTTGACTATAGTAAATATATTGATTCTTCTGGGTAAGATACATTTTGCAGGACATAAATACGAAACTTAGCATAAAAGAAAGCACTTTTTTTGTTTTAAGACGATAGGATTCAACAAATGAATAGACTATAATCTTGTCATGATAAGTTTTAAAATTACATGATATGTGTATTTTTTATGAACATAATGTATTCACGATAAGCATTTAAAATATAATTATCTGGTATAAACAAGATCTAAGTTACACATTTTTTTTTTAACACTTTATTTATGTGATTACATTTAATTTTCTGTACACTATGTTTTTATCAATCGTGTGAAATATTAGTTAATTTATTATCTATGTTATTTTCTATTTTTCTACACAAAGTAATAGAGACATAGATATTATCGAGGAGGTCCAAAATTCATTATAGTAAAAATATTTAAACTAACTAATGATGATTGAATTTTCACTATAACAAGCAATATTAAATATATCTATATAAATAAGAGTATTTTCTTATATTTAGGGGAAGGAGTTTACATATGTCTCCTACGGACAGGCCTCAGTCTAGGCCAGTTATGGCACAAAAGATGCTTCAACAATCGCGCGAAGCGGAATCAGCGTTAGCGGATGCACTTACGTTTGATAATATCGACAGCTATACCAGAACACCAAGGGGGAAAGGTGATCACAGCGATGACAGTGAAACTAGCAGTATATGTTCAGAGAGGAGTATGGACAGCTTCAGGCGACCGAATGATGTAAGTACAAAAAAGATCGTAGAAATTTGGCAAAACAATGGAACAACAAATGTCTTATTAGAATTAAATTTTATTAAAATTGCGTTTAGCGATGTACACCATTATGATTATAGTAGAAGAGTAAAGTAATAATACTATTAAGTAGTAATGTATAACATGTTCATAGTCAACAACGGTCCCGTTCCTTGTTTATCGTGGACCATTTCAAGTCAAAGCTTTCATTATTGGAAATACTTGACGAATAAACACGCACAATTAAATTTCAATACAATACACAATAGTTTCATTACATTATAACACTCTGCATTAATATTACAGACACGATTCAAACAATTATACGCCATTAAGCTTTCTTATTGGATGTTTATTTAATTTATGAATGCTTTTCTAATATTTATGTACGATAAAATGTACTACAAGTGGCTGCAACATTTATACAGAATGAGTCTTCTAATACGACGACCTCAAATAACTTGTAAGGTATTCGTTGTACGACAAAATGTTTCAAACAAAAGTTGCATAGTATCTAGGGGTGTACACAGTACTTTAATCTGTTTTTTATTACATTACCTTTTTTATTGAGATATTAGGGTCACCTTCACTTTTTTAAATGAAATGTCTAATATTTTTTTTCGAATTCGAATAAATCATCAAATTTGGCTACTATATTATGTAGTAGCTACTATATACTATACTCGATCAGGATACTATACCTTGGTACAAAATCTTAGCTTTTATAGCATTTTATTCACACGCGCCATAAACAATTATCATATCGTATTTTTGACCGTTACTGAACATCGTAATAAAAATGTAGCACCTTTCTCAATACGACGTTAGTGTTTACTGAGATACTAAATAGGCATTTCGTATTGACGATTTCTAACATCTAACAGGGAACTTGTTTACAGACATAACCTGCCGTATTTCCTAATAGAAGATTATTAATTTGAAGATATCTCAGTAATTATTCATTTCAAGTCCCACGTTGTGTAATACTTTTTTACACAAAATTTGATGATTTATTCGAATTCGAAAAAAAATATTAGACATTCCATTTAAACAACTGAAGGTGACCTTAATATCTCAATAAAAAAGTAAGGTAATAAAAAACAGATTAAAGTACTGTGTACACCCCTAGATACTATGCAACTTTTGTTTGAAACATTTTGTCGTACAACGAATACCTTACAAGTTGTTTAAGGTCGTCATATTAGAAGACTCACCCTATATGTCTTTTTATTTGCTATCTAATTCGAAGATACATTGACTCTTTGAGCAGTACCAACGTATACGAACTTTGTAATGTATACAGTTAATAAGAGCTGGTTTCATTTTATAATATACATTGTCATAACAGGTATTTGATGATTTACACGCTGGAGTGTGTTTCGAATTTTGCGTCAAAACAGTATTCCTCCTATTAATTTATATCTGACCTTGATTGTTCTATATGTACATTACTATTTAATCGTTTAATCGTTACACTCAGTTTCATTAAAACTCACTGCTCAAAGGGTTAATCCTTAGACGGTCACGCAAGTTCTATCAGGGATAGGAGCTTTGTTACTAAATTCATAAATGTACATGATTTCGAACACGTTAAGGTTCAAGACAGTCGTGCTATATGCTCATGTGAAAGGGCTATTCGCCACTTTACATGAAATGGAAGTACCCAAACATTTTTACTTTTATAACATATTAGAATAGCAATTTTGTTTTCACCGAGTTTGTCTACCGTCCTGGATAGTAATCGTACAGTAGGTCAAAAATTGATTTGTACACTCAGATTTTTAAAGAAAACAATACCGTAAACAAATCTGTAAGCATGTCGACGTATAAAAAAATTACATATATAAAGAAAGTATACTTTCTTTAATTTCAATTTGCCGCGCGCCTTGATGAGATACAGGTAGATGGAGCAATAAGTAGGATTAGTATAGGCTTTGTTGGTATAGGCAGGCCTATATAAACTGCCGTGTTCTGGGCTGGCGGTTAAATAACACTAACTGGTATTTAGTAATGAATAATATATATTGAACTGTGTAACGAGCGTGTGGAGACACGCGTGCAAGATGGATGCCGGCAGGAGACTCTCTCTCTGCACACTGATATCTGGTTCAGTGCCTCTCCAGCTACGCCAGAACACTCTCTCTGAGTAGTGGGGCGCGCATGCGCCATGCGGTATTCAGAGGCAGGGACGTGCCTACACTCCCCCCCCCCCCCCAAATGACGGGGAAGCGTTTTTGGGCCGTCATTTGACTTCAGAGAGAGACGCTTATACAATGTAATACAAGCGTTTAGTATCAGAACAATGACACGTACAAGGCATCGTGGACGCAAAATAGTAATTACATAAAGAACGCTTACTCTAAACATTATAGAAAACGCATACATAATTACGAAGAAATGTAGAATATACATTCTTAAGGGAACAAGTCTGCAAGGAAACAGTCCTTCCTGGCGGCAGAACTTGTTGGCATCAGCTTGTAAATCTCTATCTCATTGATGAGATCGTTGATTGGATCCATGGCCCAAAAGTTGACGGATGTATTTACTGACTAAATGGATATCAATCGTGTTAGAGAATTTAACCGTATTCCTACGGTTTTAAGGATAGGTCGAGAAAGTTTCGGTTAAACCGGCGGCGCACATGAACACGACGGCTGAGGTTCGTCAAGGTTCGTGTTTCGCGATCCGATTATATCGCGCGAGCGTCGCACACTCGCGGGCGATCGGTCAGTGCCATCCCCGCTTCGACCCGGTGTGTCATCGGGTAGCTGCAGAGGCAGAAAATCTCGGGTTGAGACGGGTTCGCTTGCTACGACAGCTTTGGAAGGAATTACCAAAGGAGAAGAATCGGGTTTAGGATCCTGTGAGTCGGTTTTCTGTTCGGGAAGGTCTTCCGAGAGGAAATGAGCTGGTTTAAGAAGCTCAGACTTTCGGTTTACCAAAATAGTCAATGGTGAAAGTACGAGACTCAAGGTTGCGAGAAATGACCTTGTGAGGATCGGAGTACCGTCTCTCGAGAGGTGGTTTTCTCACCTTGAGCAAGATGAACACATGAAAGCAAGAGTAAAGCTCCTTGAATACAAACGGTTTCGTCGCGTTTTTGTGAGCGACTGGAACAGGTTGAATCTGTTGAATGTATTCGCGAAATTCCTCAAGGAAACTGTGCGGGTTGTCTTGGAATTCACCAAAAGCACAGAATTCTCCTGGTAATCTCAAGGGAGTGCCATAGACGAAATCAACTGGGCCGGCATCGGTGTCGAGGCGTACATGTGTACGGAGACCGAGAAGAACCGTGGAAAGACTACGAGACCACTGGTTGTTGCCAGCCTGGCACATGAGTGCAGCTTTGAGAGCGGTGCCACCGCTCCACCATTCCATTGGAAGTAGGGTGATAAGCTGAAGTACGGATGCGTTGACATCCGACTAACTCGAGAAGAGTTGAGAAAAATCTCGATTCGAATTTCGCGCCCTGATTAGTTGTAACGACAGCAAGAGCCCCGAAACGAGAAATCTAAGTGTCGTAGAATGTACGTGCTACAGTAGCAGCGGAAATTTCTACAAGAGGAACTGCCTCTGGTCAGCGAGAAAACCTATCAATCATCGTGAGGAGATAATGATAGCCGTAATTCTCAAGAAGAGGGCCAACAATGTCGATATGGACATGTGAAAAGCGACCGTCAGGCGCAACGAAGTGCGCTGGCAAAAATTTAGTATGCCTGGTGACTTTGGATTGCTGGCAGTGCAAGCATGTCTTGCACCAAGAAGCTATATCCCGACTCATCTTGGGCCAGACATATTGCTGGCGGATGAGCCTGTCTGTCACTTTGGCACTCGGATGAGAATTCGAGTGGAAGACGTCGAACAGTTCCTTGCGAAACGATACAGGAATGTACGAGCGAATTACTTCGTTGTGAATGTCACAATATAGGGGAGAGTGATTGGGTCCCCAAGTTAACTTCTTTAACTTCAAAGGATGAGTAGGATTGTGAAGAATTTCCTTGAGTTGCTCATCCTTGAGCTGCTCCTCGCTAAGTCTGCCGATGTCGAACAACGAAGGCAGCCTGAAGGCGTCAATTCTGGAGAGGAAATCAGCAACCGGATTATCCTTCCCAGCTACATGCTGAATTTGCACGTTGAATTGTGCAATGTAGGAAAGTTGACGGATACGTTTGGGCGTAGATTTTTCAGGACTTTGCAACAGGGAGTAAACGAGGGGTTTGTGATCGGTAAGGATCACGAAGTTGGCAGCCTGAAGATAGTAATAGAAGTGACGAAGCGAATCGTGAATCGCGGTCAATTCGCGATCGTAAGTAGAATATTTTCTCTGAGCGGGGGTAAACGCTCGGGAGAAGAAGGCAAGAGGGCGCCAAGAACCATTTGAAAATTGTTCGAGGGCTGTGCCCATGGCTGTTTCGGAAGCATCCGTTACAAGACGAATTTCAGCAGACCCATCAGGGAAACCCATAAGAGCTGCATTAGCGATGTCTTCCTTGCACTTCGCAAAAGCAGTTCCGCCACGGAAGTCCAGTTAATAGGGCTCTGATCCTTTTTCTTGGATCCTTTCAGAAACACGTTCAATGGAATCTGAGATGAGGCTGCATGCGGAATACAGCGACGGTAAAAGTTTACCATGCCGAGAAAGCGGCGAAGTTGTTCGACGGTCTTAGGCTTTGAAAAACCCTTAATCGCTAGAACTTTGTCGTCGGAAGGCCTAAATCCGTCAGAGTTGACGATGTGGCCGATAAAGGACAACTCAGGAACACCGAAGACACATTTATCGAGGTTGAGCTGCAGATGGAACTGCTGGAGACGCTCCAAAACAATTTGAAGGTGATGCTCATGCTCCTCAGGGTTGGCGGAGGCAATGAGAATGTCATCGAAAAACGCGAAAACGAAGTCTAGATCACCTAAAGCAAGGTTAATGTACCTCTGAAAAGTTTAAGGCGCGTTTCGAAAGCCGAAACCCATGACAATGTATTCGAAAAGACCAAAGGGCGTAATTAACGCGGTCTTGGGAATATCCTCCGGTGCGATAGGGATCTGATGAAAAGCTTTCTTCAGATCGAGAGAGGTGAAGATTTTCCTATTATTAAGGAAGGAAGGAAAATCAAACAGGTGCGGAACGGGTTAGCAACCGATAATCGCTGCACACGCGCCATTCTCCGTTCTTTTTCTTCACCATGTGAATCGGACTAGCCCAAGGACTGCTGGAAGGACGGCAGATTTCAAGATCGCAAAGTTTTTTAAATTCAGCCTTTGCGACTTTGAGCTTGTCCGGAGTTAAACGACGAGCGCGTTGAGCTCGCGGGGGGGCTGGTAGTGACAATGTGGTGGTAAACACCACGGTCCTTCAAGGGCGCAGGATTGGAGATGCCGATTATCTGCGGAACCTTGAGCAGAATCTGCGCGTATTTGTGACCGGGGTCAAGCAATGAGACCGAAAATTTGGTCACCGATTTCGGAACCACCGAAACGTAAGCTTGGGACCTGCCGTCAACCAAGCGGCGCAGTTTCAAATCGGGAAGTAAGTGAAGTTCCCGAAGCAGGTCGCCTCCGATTATCGGATAAGGAACATCCGCAATGATAAATCTCCAGGTGATTTTCTGGGGAAAACCGAGATCTAGTAGCATGCTAGAGTACCCGTAAGTGTTACTGCGAGTACCGTTAGCCGCGTAAAGTTTAAGACTGATTTGCCGATAAAATCGCGAGGAGGAGGAATCACGGAAACCCCAGCTCCTGTATCCATCAGAAAGTATTTATCTGAAGTCTTGTCGCGGACCTGGAGGCGAACTGGTGAGTTGGCCGATTGATTCGCCTCATTGGCAATCGGCGCTACTCGTTTCCCGAACGTTTCGGGGGAGCCGTTTTAGATTTTCCCGGAGGGGATTTGGAATGAGCAGGTTTTTGCTCAGACCAGCTACAGGGTTTTTTTTACACCTGATTGCATTCGCGCCATGGCGCGTATGGAAGAAACACAGCCTTCCAGAAGCCGAAGAGCCTTTCGCAGGAGGACGAGAAGGACCCGAAGAACGATCACGCGATCTCGAGCGCGGACCACTCGAATGGGCCTGATTGATCCGCTTTTCAACCGCTTCTAAACGCGAAATAAGCCTGGAAAGCAGCGATGGTATAGATAATTCAGAATCGCAAGAGGGTTCGGCTTTGACAGCGTTAAGCGATCGCGCGTTTTTGTTCAGGATCTTGTGGATACGTCGGCGCGTTCCACAATCTTTTGCTCATTCTCCGGTTTGATTTCATCACCGATCAACAGGTGGATGTTGCTTGGCAAGCGTTCACGTCAAACGGTAAGGATTGTCGCGCGCGGAACATTTTCGCTCGCGAGCGAAAACATCTCATTGAGAAACTCCGACGGCTTACGATTTCCCATACGAGAGTTGCGGAAAAGTCGGTCAAGTTTTTGCTCAGGTGTCTCCATGTACTTGATAAGAAGTGTTTTCTTAAGTTCCGCATATTTGTTTTTCGGCGACAGAATTTTAAACGCGTCGGACACCTCACGAGTGATCTCGCTCCCGAGATTCTTAAGAAGATTCCAGAAACGGACTTCGTCAGAAATAATACCACGGTGCTGGAACTGTGCTTCCAAGGTCGCAACCCAAGTGGTAGGGTCGTGCTTCCAGAAAGGCTGGAAGGCGATATCGCGAAAAATCGCGTAATTTACCGCAGGTCCCGAAGTGGTCTGATCAGTGAGTTGAGTAGAACTCTGACCGGCAAAAGACGGATTGGATGCAAGAAGGGAGGGCGCGATGACAGCGTCTCGCGGAGCTCGCGGGTCTGCTGACATAGTGACAGCGACAGGTACAAGATCGTCTGATCGCAGAGACTGAGCAAACAAAATTTGGATTCGGTACCGACACACCAAGAGACGACGGAGCTGGCGACTTCGGTTGAGGCACGTCGCAAGGTTGCGACGCTCGCGCGTGCCTAGCTAGTTGCTCGCCAAAAATACGCGCGAAGTCAGCCGTCATCTGATTTTGAAAGAGCGCAAGTTTGCGTTTTGTTACGATCTCGTCGACCGAACGATCCACGGCTGGATCAATGGTGATCGGAGATTGTGACACCGACTGTTCAGGTGCGCCGCCCGCCACCGAATCGGAAGTTCGGCATATCCGAACCGTAAGGACGACCGCTGCGCGTTCGCTGCGGTGAACCTGCCCTGATAGGCGTACGAGCCAATTGATGGGAAGGAGGAGGAACGGAGTTGTCGGACACGGACAAACAAGAAACACTCACCGTTTGAAATTTGTACGGCGGAACGACCTCTGGCGCTAGCAAGATCGGGGCGCCCAGCTGCCGATCGGGTGATTAACAAGGTCACTACCCAAAGTCAACCGTCGGCGCACGGCGAAAATCTGCGAAAGTCCCGCACACATTAACAGCGCGGAAACACGCGAGTACACGCAGTTTACATTTAATAGTAAACGAACACGAATAGCTAGTGACGAGGGCGCAACGGATTTCCCGGTCACGCGAAATACTATTCAAAAGGCGCGCTTACGTCGCGATAACCACGGCGGACAGACACATATGCGCACGCACGAACTGCTGCAAACGACGGATGACGCGAGAAGGTGACACGATGGCGTCACCACGCTTAGACATGCCACGTGTGAAACATAACCGCGCAAAAATGTCTTTTAGGCGGAGAATCGCACGGAAATACCTCGAAAGCGCAGCTGTGAGTCCTCGGGAATCGGCCAGGAAACAGCAGCCGGTGGAAGTTCCACGCCGAAACTCTGCGCTGAGCTGGAGGTTGGCAAGCGCTGGGGCGGGTTCGAGTGCACTTTCCAGTGCTCTGAGACTCGAAGGAGAATTCGGCAGGAAGAAGTGCACGTCCAGTGCGCTGATCAGGAACGGGTGCACTATCCAGTGCGGTGAGACTCGAAGGAGAATTCAGCAGGAAGAAATGCACGTTCCAATGCGCTGCCGGCGATCGGAAAAACATGGATCGGTTGATTCAGTAACTTGTCTCGCGGTTGCGAAGACATTTTTGCACAGAAAAAGCCCAGATCAGAAGAAATCACTTCGGGGTCACCAATATAGGCTTTGTTGAGATAGGCAGGCCTATATAAACTGCCGTGTTCTGGGCTGGTGGTTAAATAACACTCACTGGTATTTAGTAATGAATAATATATATTGAACTGTGTAACGAGTAGGAGTGTGCAAGCCCGACTCGAGTATCGGGCCCCGCTCGATCGATCGGGCTAAGATAAGGTCAAGCGGACTCGAGCGGGTCCCCGAGACGGGCGGCCCGGGCCCGATAAGACTCGAGCTGCTCGACTGCCTCGCCCGGCTCGTAACTCGTAACTCGTTCGGACGAGTTCGTAAAAGATCGTAGTTCGGATGAGTTGCTGCCGATACTCGATGAATGTCGTTAAGGCGATTGAGTTGTGGTGTAAAGTGTAAAGTTATTAGGGTGAATAAAAAGTTTTTTCATTTTTTAAGTTGTTTTAGATTATGCAATATTTTGAAGTCGTTACAATTACTTTGTATGCAAGTGTTATATATTATTTTGTAGCTTCTAAAAATCTCTTTCATATTTAATTATTAGTAACATTAATTTATTGATGGTTTAATTTTTTTTTTGTTTTAGTAAAATAATTGAAAATTTTGAGATTCGAGTACTTTTACGTCACTACAGAAAGCAAGAGTTTAAAACTGCTGAAGCAGCAAAGAAAATAAATATTATATTTTGCAGGTTAAATAAGAATATTTAGAGTAGTATAAAAACAAAGAAATACAACGATATGATGAGTTTACATTACAGCCTTACATACCACCTATTTATCATGAATACTTCACTATGTTACCTGTAAAGGAGAAATAAGTTGAAAATTTAATTTCTTTGTATTTTTACTTAGCTTAACGAATAAATTTACATTTTACACTTGTTTATTTATATCATATTATTTATTATAATTTAAACATTAACATTATTATATCATAAATATGGTTATTCGTATATTTAAATGTCTTTATTTTAATTATTAGTTTACGCATTAAAAATCTATTTCAGTAAAACTAATGTCTATAAAAATATGGACCTAAATTTCCTTTTGTTTTTATTTTGTATAATATGTTATTTTTCAAAGTTGCATAAGTCCTATTGAAGCTCAAAAAATCGTTTATTTTTTAAATAATTTTAATAATTACTACTTTATAATAAAATTTAAAAGGTGTATTATAATGTTAAAAACATGACTCGAATTGATTAGCGTTTGCCAATATTTTTAAATTAATTCAAATGTAAACTCTTAAATATCTCGATACATGACAAAATGGACTTCTTTCATTTTCAAATATAACAGCTTATACAGGGTGTCCACATTAAAGTGTTACAAACGCATATCTGAATAACTATTGGTGATACGAAAAATTGTTTACATGTAATTTGCAGAATACAATGGGCTTTTTATTGTAGCGTAAACGATATTTTTGTTATGTTATTAATTTAAGAGATATAATGTTGATGTTTCGTTCTTTAAATGGAACTATATATTTTTTGGGGGGATCATGCAATAGTGCTTTTCAAGACGAATTCATTAAGCTTTAATGTATTTACCCGATTTTTATTATTATACCCGTAGACATTTACTGATTTTCAGCGCAAAAGTCTCAGTTTCAATGACAAGATATAAAAGCGGTCAAATTGTTGCTCTGCTTGATTCTGTTTGTTGAAACCGATAACAAGGGTCTACGTCTCGGAACGTCAGGCCCGAAGAGTAAGTAACAATAGGATCGCTTTTACGACTTGCAACTGAAACCGAGATTTTTCCGCTGAAAATGAGTAAATTTCGAAGAGTTATATCTTGAAAACAAATACAAATCGGGTGAATACAGTAAACCTTAGTGAATTCGCCTCGAAAAGCACTATCGCATGATCCCCCAAAAAATATATAGTGGACACCCTCCTATACGTATATAGTATAAATTTATTTTAAATTTTCGTGTAGAAAACATAATTCGTGGACATTAGCCGGTAATAACCGTGCTCGCGATTGAACTACTACATTTCCAGCTGTTGAAAATAAACGTTCGCTTTTTACTTGTGTCGCTGGAATACCGAGACAATTTCTAGCTGCCTGTGACAATATAGGAAATCGCGGTTGGTTCTTCTTCCACTAATCCATAATATCTGTCCCTCGCGGTACAATACATTCTTTAAAATAATTATGGATTTCTTCGTTCTTCCGGGTTGTAAATGTTTCGGCCTTTATTTCAGGGTTACCTAAAGTTCTGTGGAAAAACGCTGATAATTTCGATTTTTGGATACCTAATCAATAAATGACAATGTTAAAACGAATTGATGAGATAAAAAAAGAGATATTTTATTCATATATGTATAGTGTATACTATTCAAAACTTTCCACTTGTACTACAACTTGGAAGGCTATCATCATCCTGTTGTCTCGAAATGTTCCTATTGAACGTGGTACCATTTTCTAGGAGTGAAATTCTATCACTGAACATTTTATGCATTTCGTGCTTTTCAGCATGATCTAACAAATAATCTTTAAATCTGGGATCCAGCATCATGCTGAATATGTAAATATAATTATTTTCAATAATTGGCTGAAATCTTTCCTACAAGTAAAACATATTTCATTTAATATCATTTCTTTTATGCGCTGTTTAATGCTATTTAATTGCAATATTCCATTAAACAATTTAACTTACTTTTAATGAGTTGTGAAGACTGCTCGCAATATTTAATATTATCGAATCGCCCGTCGATTCTTCCAACACGTGCAGCAGGGCAAAGTAAATGGGGTAATATCTTGAAATTGTCGGATACGATTCTCCGCTGAGGTCCTCCGTTGCATCTTTAAATGGTTCTAGTACCACCGTTACCGCCTGTAAAAAAAACTCCATTCCTCCGGGTTCAAGTTCTCCGGTGTCCCTTCTCCGCATAAAATTATATTCAAACTTTCTTGCAAGCGCAAAAATCTTGCGAACATTTCATATGTGGAATTCCATCTTGTGTCCACTTTCTGTATCAACTGTACTGGAGTACCGTCATTGTTAATACTTTTTTGTACTGTTACTAATTTTTCCTTTGCTGTTGTGGATTTAGAAAAAAATGCAACAATAGTACCGCATTTTTTTCTTAATTCTGTATATTTTGCAAAATGTTTCATGGCCGATCTAATCGCCAATTGCAGGCAATGTCGAAAGCATGGTATTCTGGTCCAATTATTATATGTATTTATTGCTTTTGCAATATTGCGCCCATTGTCGGTCGTAAAAAACGCATCTTTTGTTAGGTCGGAATGCCTTATTACAATTTAATATCGCACTTTGTATATATTTAAATGTATGTTTCTCCGGAACATGTTCCAAACTTAACATAAAAGTTTTTAATTCAAAATCCGGCGTTACATAATGAACAGTCAAAGATATGTAACTTTGCACGGCTCTCGACGTCCAGCCGTCCGTAGTAAATGAAAAGACAGTATTGCCTGTCATTGCTGATATGAATAAAGGAAAAAAAAAAATACAATGAAGTAAATTTCAAAGTAAAATATGATTATTAAATTACGTGCTATTTGTACCTGCAGAAATTTCGTTGCCAACTTGCACTTTCGTTTCCTCAAACATCTTAGCCAGCGTCGTCGACAAGGCTGTACGGCGGCAAATCTCGGCCCATCATGCATGCAATTGCATACGTTAACTCCCTTGCTCTGTTTGAAGTCGGCTCCAAGAAGGTTGGTGCAGCCGTTTGTACTCTGCTGGTCCCAGCTTCCGATGTCGCCTGGAGTATGACCGAGTGCATCGTCCTTAAATGGCGCAACAAGGAACTGGTGTTGCTGTGTTTTATTTTATACTGTTTGTGGCAAACGTTGCACTCAGCTGTGTTCGGCTGAATTTTGTGAAAATGTTGCCAAACATCACTCCTGCGTACACTTTCACAAGCACTGTTGCACGTGGCAATTACATTTCCTTCGTTCCCACTCATAATTAATAATTAATTCCAAAAAAAAGCAAAATTAAAAAAATAAAATAATATTACAATCTAGTAGAATAAAATAAAAAAGTGAATTAATATAATATAATAGATTAATATAAGAAGTAAAGTACTAACTAACTAATTAACTAACTAACTAACTAAAAACTAACTAAATAAGTTAAAAAGAAACAAATAATCTAAATAATAGAATGAAAAGAATATAATAAAGCACAAAATAAAATGATATACGAAATGATATACGAAATAAAATGAAATAATTATAATTGCGAATTCCGAAAATGTAAGTTAAATCACTGTGTTGCTCGAACCACGATTGACTGAAGACTGAGGACTAAGGCCAAACTAGACATGGTTACATGCAAACATTTTCCAGGGGTTCCCGCTTTCCAAAAAATTCAGAATGTATAAAGCACTGTGTTCTTGAGACATCTGGTTGCTGTAAAACTCTTCCGACTGCGAAGGACGACACGACGCCGACGATGTCGATGTACCAAAAGGTCCTGCTATTGTCTATTGCCGTTCGACCACCCATAGCTCTCAAGTTGAGCATATAAAGCCAGTTTATTGTAGGAATCATAAATTAACATTTCACGAGAAAGTTGTACGTTCTAGAATAATAATTTACGTTTCTAGAAGAAAACTTTGTACACGGGACAGCGAAACAATAAATCGACGTTGATACTGCATTTTTTTGTCAGTTTAAATATTTTAAGATTTTAAGAGAAATAATTGTTAGAAGCTATATTATAATTCTATGTCAACCACCCATATCATTTGCAAATTTGATGAAATCAGAAACTTTGTACAGAGTTGCGAACAGCACGCAAATTTGCAAATGATATGGGTGGTTGACATAGAATTATAATATAGCTTCTAACAATTATTTCTCTTAAATTCTTAAAATATTTAAACTAACAAAAAAATGCAGTATCAACGTCGATTTATTGTTTCGCTGTCCCGTGTACAAAGTTTTCTTCTAGAAACGTAAATTATTATTCTAGAACGTACAACTTTCTCGTGAAATGTTAATTTATGATTCCTACAATAAACTGGCTTTATATGCTCAACTTGAGAGCTATGGGTGGTCGAACGGCAATAGACAATAGCAAGACCTTTTGGTACATCGACATCGTCGGCGTCGTGTCGTCCTTCGCAGTCGGAAGAGTTTTACAGCAACCAGATGTCTCAAGAACACAGTGCTTTATACATTCTGAATTTTTTGGAAAGCGGGAACCCCTGGAAAATGTTTGCATGTAACCATGTCTAGTTTGGCCTTAGTCCTCAGTCTTCAGTCAATCGTGGTTCGAGCAACACAGTGATTTAACTTACATTTTCGGAATTCGCAATTATAATTATTTCATTTTATTTCGTATATCATTTCGTATATCATTTTATTTTGTGCTTTATTATATTCTTTTCATTCTATTATTTAGATTATTTGTTTCTTTTTAACTTATTTAGTTAGTTTTTAGTTAGTTAGTTAGTTAATTAGTTAGTTAGTACTTTACTTCTTATATTAATCTATTATATTATATTAATTCACTTTTTTATTTTATTCTACTAGATTGTAATATTATTTTATTTTTTTAATTTTGCTTTTTTTTGGAATTAATTATTAATTATGAGTGGGAACGAAGGAAATGTAATTGCCACGTGCAACAGTGCTTGTGAAAGTGTACGCAGGAGTGATGTTTGGCAACATTTTCACAAAATTCAGCCGAACACAGCTGAGTGCAACGTTTGCCACAAACAGTATAAAATAAAACACAGCAACACCAGTTCCTTGTTGCGCCATTTAAGGACGATGCACTCGGTCATACTCCAGGCGACATCGGAAGCTGGGACCAGCAGAGTACAAACGGCTGCACCAACCTTCTTGGAGCCGACTTCAAACAGAGCAAGGGAGTTAACGTATGCAATTGCATGCATGATGGGCCGAGATTTGCCGCCGTACAGCCTTGTCGACGACGCTGGCTAAGATGTTTGAGGAAACGAAAGTGCAAGTTGGCAACGAAATTTCTGCAGGTACAAATAGCACGTAATTTAATAATCATATTTTACTTTGAAATTTACTTCATTGTATTTTTTTTTTTCCTTTATTCATATCAGCAATGACAGGCAATACTGTCTTTTCATTTACTACGGACGGCTGGACGTCGAGAGCCGTGCAAAGTTACATATCTTTGACTGTTCATTATGTAACGCCGGATTTTGAATTAAAAACTTTTATGTTAAGTTTGGAACATGTTCCGGAGAAACATACATTTAAATATATACAAAGTGCGATATTAAATTGTAATAAGGCATTCCGACCTAACAAAAGATGCGTTTTTTACGACCGACAATGGGCGCAATATTGCAAAAGCAATAAATACATATAATAATTGGACCAGAATACCATGCTTTCGACATTGCCTGCAATTGGCGATTAGATCGGCCATGAAACATTTTGCAAAATATACAGAATTAAGAAAAAAATGCGGTACTATTGTTGCATTTTTTTCTAAATCCACAACAGCAAAGGAAAAATTAGTAACAGTACAAAAAAGTATTAACAATGACGGTACTCCAGTACAGTTGATACAGAAAGTGGACACAAGATGGAATTCCACATATGAAATGTTCGCAAGATTTTTGCGCTTGCAAGAAAGTTTGAATATAATTTTATGCGGAGAAGAGATACCGGAGAACTTGAACGCGGAGGAATGGAGTTTTTTACAGGCGGTAACGGTGGTACTAGAACCATTTAAAGATGCAACGGAGGACCTCAGCGGAGAATCGTATCCGACAATTTCAAGATATTACCCCATTTACTTTGCCCTGCTGCACGTGTTGGAAGAATCGACGGGCGATTCGATAATATTAAATATTGCGAGCAGTCTTCACAACTCATTAAAAGTAAGTTAAATTGTTTAATGGAATATTGCAATTAAATAGCATTAAACAGCGCATAAAAGAAATGATATTAAATGAAATATGTTTTACTTGTAGGAAAGATTTCAGCCAATTATTGAAAATAATTATATTTACATATTCAGCATGATGCTGGATCCCAGATTTAAAGATTATTTGTTAGATCATGCTGAAAAGCACGAAATGCATAAAATGTTCAGTGATAGAATTTCACTCCTAGAAAATGGTACCACGTTCAATAGGAACATTTCGAGACAACAGGATGATGATAGCCTTCCAAGTTGTAGTACAAGTGGAAAGTTTTGAATAGTATACACTATACATATATGAATAAAATATCTCTTTTTTTATCTCATCAATTCGTTTTAACATTGTCATTTATTGATTAGGTATCCAAAAATCGAAATTATCAGCGTTTTTCCACAGAACTTTAGGTAACCCTGAAATAAAGGCCGAAACATTTACAACCCGGAAGAACGAAGAAATCCATAATTATTTTAAAGAATGTATTGTACCGCGAGGGACAGATATTATGGATTAGTGGAAGAAGAACCAACCGCGATTTCCTATATTGTCACAGGCAGCTAGAAATTGTCTCGGTATTCCAGCGACACAAGTAAAAAGCGAACGTTTATTTTCAACAGCTGGAAATGAACAAGTGACTCGACGTGCATCGAAGCATCGACCTAGCGCGTAGCCTACGCTACCGCGGCCGCTCCAACGGTGTACGCGCGCTCTGATTGGTCGGGGTTTTCGCTTAATATCTCCTTAACGAAGCCCCATCCGACATTTTTGCAAAGGAAATTGTTGTTCAGAATCGTCTCAGCTACCCCCCATTTCCGGCTCCTCCCCGAGTTTTGGGACACCCTGTATAACAACCACGTGTTGGAATAGATAAATAGATAGAAAGAATTAAAAGTTAAATAGGAAAGTTAAAGAATAAAGTGATAAAAAATAAAGTAAATAAGGAAGGGATAATTATAAACTTTAATTGTCGTTTCTTTATTTACAGGTATGTAAATATTGTAAATAATTTAATCTAATAGAATAATAAAATCTCAATCTTTGTTTACAGAGAAACTTATTGGGTTTAATTTTTATCTCTAAAGTAATAAATAAAATAATAACAACATTATACATATTAATATAATGTTCAAATAAAAATAATAAATAATAATAAAATAAAATGACATATGTGTAGGTGACTAAATATACAAGAATTATCTTTAAATTTCACTTTACTAATATTTCTTCTAATCGTCTAATATTTCGCCTAATATTTACTTCATACGTGGAAAGTATATTATATGTATAAGTCTATTTCTAGTGAAGACAATTACTTTCTGTTGGATGTTCGAAATGAGTGTTTAACCATTCATTAAAAAACTATAATTACAATATTTATTTAGTACTATAAATATGTGAATTATACTGTTTATGTGTTTACCGAAGCTCTAAAACATACACCATTCCTTTATAGACAGATAACTTAACAAAATTGAGCGTACAAATATTTTGTGAACCCACTGTATATCGTTTCGCGGATTTTTACCCTAGCTGGGTAGATTCCAGGCGAGAAGCTTAAGAAAGCAGCGCTTTCAACATCTTACGACAGTGTAGATAACGCATGTCTGGTTTTTTCTTTTGGTTTTGTTGCGGCGTATTTGTTTGGTTTGGACTAACGCGATGCGCCGTTCTGTTCTCCATATCTGTCCATCGTCCATCTACCCATTAGTCGTTCTCATGGAGTGGCTCTCAACAAAGACTGTATCGTGATATGTGGGATCAGTCTATCCCAAAGGTTTGTTAAATTTAATATTCATTCACATTTACTCGATGCGAATACCTTCGATACCTTACATACTATACTCTTCTGCCGAATACATACGAAAGAAAAGTCTCTGCTATCCACGTTTCGAATAAAACTTCACATTCGTTGCCGCGATTACTTTACGATGCACATTCTTGTGTAAACAAAACCGTTACTTTCCAGGACATTAAGGAAATTATTGAAAATTGTGCGCATAAACATTGGGGAGATAGGAAAGAAGGTTTAGTGGGATTGCAGCATTTTCTATCGAACGGAAACACACTCACGGCGACCGAGTTACGCAAAGTGACGGACATCTTTACCAAAATGTTTATGGACTCTCATACAAAAGTGTTCAGTTTATTTTTGGACACGCTGAACGAACTGGTAGTTACCCATAACGAAGATCTCGGCGATTGGCTGTACGTGTTGTGCGCGAGACTGATGAACAAATTAGGTACCGATTTACTTGGTTCCATACAAGCAAAAATCCATAAGACACTCGATGTTGTCAGGTGAGACAAAGAGAACGAATTTCAGAGCTAACGTTCGAGCTGTATTCGATAACCGTTCGAATCCCTTTACTTTTGTAGAGAATGTTTCCCAGGAGAACAACTCCTGCCCGCAGTGATGAGGTATTTGACGGACCCGACACAAACGCCGAATTCTCGTGTAAAGGTAGCCACGCTTACGTTCATTACGCAAATCGCAGAATCGGCGGAACCGTCTGCGCTTAACAACTCCGCAGGGTCAGCTCTGGCGAGGCTACTCGATTGGTCCAATGACGTTAAAAGCCAAGATGTCAGGAGACATGCACAAAACGCTGTCATATCATTGTATAACTTAAACCCCCCGAAAGTGACCATGATACTGGGTGAATTACCCAAGCATTATCAAGTAAAGTTTACCGTTATCAACTATTTCTGCAATAGTTTACGACGAAACGGAGAATAACTCTTACTTTTTTTTCTAATGTATTTGGACATCGCAGGAGGCAGCATTTCCGTTAGTTCAGAATCATCTGAGAAAATCCTCGGGTTCGAGTAATCCAGCGTCACCTGGTACACCACCTCCCAGAGCACAAAGTTCACCGGCACGCTCGAAACCTAAAGGCGACGTCGATAATGCCGATGAGAACTTGGAGGAGGTTTACAAGTAAGTTATTTCCGTATCTCTGAACCGAGGGACCGATACCTCATCATTCTTTGTCGTTTTAATTTTGAAGTCCTTCCTACAGATCGTTGAGACGCACGACGGCAGAAATTCAGAATTATGGTTTCGAGCGTTTAGAAAGAGCAACCACCAGTAAAGACAGTGGGATCAGTAATATGGCTGACGTGGAAGAAAAAATGGAAGGTCTCACGTTGTGTAATTCGGTAAAAAAATAGATAATATATTTTTAATTCGGCTAGACGATGAACTCTGATAATAAAAACATGATTCTCAATGGAACCTTAGTGGTCTGCTATGTCTCTGTTGAGGACTATAGAGGCCCACAAGAAAACAAAAGAAAGCTGTATTGCTTATGAAACGTTGAAGTATCGTATCCAAAGGACACAGCTTACATTCTTTTCCTATGAAGAAGCCTCAGTATCGATCAAAAGAATCGAGACATTGAAATCTTTGTATAGTTTCTTTTATTTACTTATTCATAAGAATTGTATGTAATTATTGTACAGTGATTCACAAATTCGTTCACATATATCCAATATATTTTTTATCTAGGACCATGGCGACATTCTTTGTCTTACAACTAGAGTTACAAAATTTATGCGAATACAAGCGATTAAAATATAAATTAATTAACATTTTTATTTTTTCAGAATACATTAGATGCTACGTATAAAATTCATATATATTATCGGCGAATGTGTAAATATATGTGAATTACATGATTCAGTAATAACTGTTCGACTTTCCAAAAGTCTGGTCGAAAAATGGCACAATACTTATACGTTTATGGTAGCACAAACTCTAGTTTAGTACAACCGCCTACCAAATCTACTTTCGATACTGCGAGCGGAATCGCGCTGGCTGGCACTTGACACTTTAACTACCGTTAATTTAGAAGCAGTTTACATTTTCGTTTTATTACCAATACTATGTGTTCCTGACATTTTAATATTAAATATTTCCAAATTAATTTTATAGTAATGACAATGAATTAGACAGTAATGTCATAGATATGGGCGAACGAATGTGTAAGTCACTGTACATAAATAGTAACTTGCACAACTTGCATTCAATTTGTATCTATTTGGAGTAGTCACCAGAGTACATCTTTTCGTCGGATTAGTTATTGGTAGATAGGGTCATTCCGCGCAAAATTGATAACCTTTGAGATTGACATGAAGTGGAAATTGAAATATGATGTATTCTACATATAATCAGGCAAGGTTCGTCATTATTTTACTGGTAGAAAATTTGTTTAAAATATGTAGAGATTTTATTATTTTTTCCTACTTTTATAGGTAATTTACTAAGTTATTGTTTTTATTTTCATCCCGAAGGATTCAGACGAAATTTTCTTTTAGCCTAAAAAGTCGTATTTCCAATATGTAGATTATACACACATTCTTATTTTGCATTTTTCGAGTTAACTGCTGCTTGTTAAAATCTGAGAAAATGAACGCATTTTGCTAAAGCATCCTCTATAAAAGAATGGGTGTTTCATGCGCGCTCGATCGTACTGCTTTCACGTTATATTATTTATAAGAAGTCTACAAACAACTCTGGCATGTCTCATAGGAATTTCAATAATATTACTATTATCTTACAGTTTTACCAATATCTATATTAATATAATGAATGTACTCGGAATTTTTAGTTGCGTATAATAAGATGTTTTAATGTGAATTTAATATATTCTGTTGCTCGTTTGATGGAGAGAGTTTTGACGGTATTTTAATCTTAGAATGAGGGTAGCCATAGATTGGTCCCCGCCCTTCGATATTGCTTTTAACTAGACTATGTATTTTATGTATTTATACCGTATGCGAGTTGAAAACATGCTAAACGCATGCAGAATATATGTACTTATGCAAAATGAAATTATAATACAGAAAAACCATATTTATTGCCCGAAAGCCTCGTTGAATTGTGTCACCAACAAGAGGAGATGGTGACTGAGCAACGACCAAAGTTGGAAACACTATTTATAAGCCATAAGTAGTGCGACTATAGCTCATTGGATTGCTTCATTTATTACATGAATTTCAACCGTAATTTTTACCATTAATCAAGCTTCTATTGTATTGTTATATTAATTTATGAAATATATTCTGCTTACATTTTATGTATGTTTTCCATATTAGCATACATAACAAATACATAAAATTCGTAATCTACTTACAATTTATTTCAATTTTTCCAATTATTAAACAGTCGTATCTATTCGCACATTGTTATCTTATGTCAAAAGTGAGAGAAATAACAAATGTAAATACAGCTACGTATTACATAACGAATCAGTATATTTGGATAATAATCCATTGCAGCAAATGCTATTCTAGAATATCTTAACATAAGATAGTTACGAATTAATTTCATTGCTTTTGGGTAGCCTTACAGAAATGTTTTTCACTTCAATGGTGCAGCATTGGTCAGGTAAATTAGTCGAGTACTTTAAGTCGCATACTCGTTCAATGATTACGTTCATCTATTATTGGTCTTTTAGAACCTACCTATTGTCAGTTTTGACTGGCAGTAAGTATAATTTGTATTGCAACGAATGTTTCGATAAACTATAATTATTGATTGTAACGATTGTAATTCTTTACATTAGTTTTAATAAATTATTATTATAAAACAAGACTCTCTGTCTATAGTTTTGCTCATTATAAAGAAAGATGCGAATGTATTTTATAGTATAGCGACATTTAACAGCTTGTTATGATGTCAATTAAAATACTCCCATCCTAGCGGCAAACTTATCTTGTGAAGGAAATGTTCGAGTAACAATCAACTCAAATTTTGCAAAATAAGAATTTATTTGTAATTTTTAAATTTCGAACACGATTTTTCAGTCTAAAAGAAAACGTAACTTGAAACTAAATAGCAACGTATTAATATCTTTGGAAATACAAATTTATTTGTATAGTCCATTTCCACTGGAATAGGAAAAGCAGCAAATTCAAATTGCTTAATTTGTTTAAGAAATGCTACATAAAATCTCAATTCCCCTCTTTCTTAATCTTACGTTGATTACATCATATTTCATTTGTAACGAAATCTTCGACATCATAAGAAATTGAGAATGACCAATATCATCTATACAATACAGTAGTTTGTATTGCGTTTTGGTACTATCAGGGTCGATCGTCTTCCGTTTCTTCGCCTACACAGAGAGGACGATCGGTTACAAACATTACGGTGAATGGTTCGAGTGATACTATTGCGGGCGACTTAATCCTACCTCAGGAAAATAATGGTTACAAAACACACGGTACGTTATACTATTCTGTGTTATCGAAATTGCTTACCATTCCATTAACCCGACAGTCCGTTTAATTTATTTAAGATTTATTGCAGGGTCGTCGCCTGATTTGGCAAGCAGGCCAGAAAATTTAGACAATATAACTAAGATATTGCGGTCGAAGACAAGGTCTACTGAAGAAAAAGTATCAGCTCTACAGGAGTTTCAGCAGTACATTCGAGAAGGAGACGCCTCGTACATGAAACAAAATTTCAAGTAGGCTCTTTTACATTTATGTACACGTTGCAATCGCAATTATAAGAACATTAATTTCTTATTTTCATTTTTTAGGAAAATACTCAAAACGTTACTAGATAGTCTGACTAACGATAGCAAGAAACTGCAAGTGGAAGTACTTCAGACGCTAATCGATATGCTTAAGTGTCCAGACCTTGTGGACAGTTTTTCCGTGTATCCTGAGTTGCTTGTTTTGAAAGTAATTACCGTATACAAATTGGACGACCAGAAACAAGATACTTCTAGCAGCGGCAACACGAGAACTTCAGTAATTGTATACATTAATAAATGAAAATACCTGTTCTCAACAGTTCAGTGTTGTAATTAATGGTTCGTTGTTGTGTTGAATAGATTTTTTGGATGGCAGAAAAATGTGCCGCAACGATAGCGATGGTTCTGAAACCGGAACCAATCATTCATTTAGTATCAACTATAATTACTACCGAACCGTATCCTCTGAACATGGGAGCGATAAAAATGCTGCACAAAGTAGTGGAACATTGGGGTCGAGATGCGATAGAGCCTCACCTGTCGAAGGTTATGCCTGGTCTTATTAAGGTAACATGAAATACTTCTGTTATACGTATTGAGTCGAGCAATAAGTTCTCTTCGTTTTTTCTTTATTAAAAAATAATAACGTTTTACAGCAATTGTAACATCGAATTAATCAATTTTGCATTTTCGTAATTTGTCGACACCATTCCGTCGTCTTTTTTTCCAAAGCATCTTAACATTTCAACCAGAACCCATTACACTGCCCAACGCGAATTTTGTTCTGTAATATCCACTGGGTAATCCTTACAGCGTTCCGTATCTTAAATACGAATCTGAAAACCAAAGTGCTCCATTTCCCTCAGTTTTCGATAAACACGAAATTTTGTAAAATCGGCTGATTTTTAGAAAAAATGTAATACTATTTGCAAAGTAAAACTGGTAGATAGTTTAGTCTTAGAAGATAGAGGAGACTTTCCTGAGTATGTAGATCTATTCGTTTAGAATTATCTACTTCTTTAAATGGCTGCAAATGAACACTGAAATTCAAAAAGATGCCGATGTGTGTACTTTTCACGAAATACAATTGTATTCCTTTGTAAAGTCATTCGTCTGGCACGCATTTACTATAAATTATCAGATTCTGCAGACATTTCTAAAGAGGAAACCATTCATAGCAAATGTTGGAACGATTTCTAGACCGGTTCTAGTACGGTTCTAGTCTAAACGAATGTATCTACATATTCAGAACACTCTCTTCAATCTTTTGAGATTACATAGAACTGTCTAGCGTTTTTAGTTTGCAAGTAGTATTACATTTTCTCTAAAAATCAACCGATTCTACAAATCTTCGAGTTTTTCGGAAACCCAATTTGGTTTCAGATTTGTATTTAGGATAAGGAACGCTATAAGAATCACCCAATGGATATTGCAAAATTTAAAAAAATTTAAGTTCGTTGAACAGTGTTATTTATTAAATTTCTATAAAATATACTGCGTATATGTGTTTTTTGAGATAATAGTAAAATCTAAGGAAGAGTTTTCGAAATGAACACTTTGGAATGGTATAAATACTTGATCAAACAGCAGAGAAATAGCTGGGAAAAGAAGCAAATGATAAAAACGATGGGAACACGCTGTTCAATCAAATAGATATTTTTCATTTTCTTTTATTTTAACATTGATTTGTATAATTAGGCGTACGACGATCACGAAAGCGCGGTCCGGAAAAGCGCCGTATTTTGCATGGTAGCGATACACTTGGCAGTCGGGGAGGAGGTATTGAAGCCTCATCTCAGCTGTTTGTACATCAGCAAACTGAAGCTTTTAAATATCTACATACAACGCGCGCAACAAGCAAAAAGTCAACCGGCGAGTCCACGTAGTAATAATAAAAATTAACTAACATCAAATTCCGCGACGCTTAGGATCGCGATACTTAAGAGATTTGCCCGTTTAGGCGCAAGGCACGAACGAATGCTGCTTAGTTTTTTGAGTAAGTCCAATCCGTGACAACGCAAGCCGTACAAGTCGAAGTTTCTTCGACGCGGTAGACGGATCTGTACGACTTCACGACAGGGTGTGTGTATATGTGCGACATACCTGAACTCCTGACAGTGGTGTTGCACAAAACCAGATAGTGTACAAATGTACGGACATTGTTTTGTTTGCCAAAAATTTATACCTGTTGCAGTGTAAGAAGATTGAAGAATGTTGAAGATTTTTTTTAACAGTTTTTATATTCAGTCATTCGCCGCGAATCGCTTTAAGGTATAAGATTTTTCACTCGAGATACACGTGTGTGTGTGTCTTTTATCGATACGTTACATAGTCGTACTAAGTTGCAGTGTTGCATCGTATGAAGAAAAAGCTTTTTAGAACTTTCTCTCGTATATTATGTTGTAGTTTGAAAAGACAGTGCGACATCACTGCCGAGAGGATCAAATTATTATACTTCATAAAGCAGAGTGTACGTGAACGCCAATTACGCGGATATTCGGTAAACATTGTATAAAATGCGTCGTACGCTTGTATGCCGATTTAAAAACATCGCTGATTGCATCGTGTGCAACGATAGGTTGCTATGCACGTTGCGATCCATCGATAAACAGAAAAATACGTTGTGAACGTTTCAAAACGAAAATAAGTGACACGCTTTGGTATCGGCGCTGTACGATCAGTGGGGATGAATAAATCGTAACAAGTATTTCTTTTTCGCATTTTAGTATTAACGAAGGCCCGCGCGAATATCGTATTTGTTTGATAACGTCAACGCGAGTGTGTTTGGTGTCGTGAGGGTTCTTACGTACGTAGAATCGAAATGTTGAAAAAGTAAAGATTTATTTATTCGTTGAAAATTCATGTGCTAGTCAAATTTCAAAGGACGCACAATGACCTAAGAGACGTACACAACAAGTAGTCGAAACTTTTCAAGAAAACAGGAATAATAATGCATGAACGCAGTGAAACAGTCTGCGAGAGATACAGGGAGAATGCGAGAGAGTGAATGAGAGAGATTACATATGAACGTTAGATTCTTATAAATTTCCTAATAAGTTTTTTAATTTTTCTGGATTACATTTGAACAGAAAGCGACAAAACCAAACTAGTCTAAACTATTTCTTCAGACCACGTCACCTGTAATTGCAATGTGCTAATTATATCGTCTTAACTGTACATAATCTGATTGACACGTTAAATATTGCGCCAGTTGGCAAAACGTTGTAACTTTTTTCGTTACTTTTTTCATTATTTTAGACGAAATGTTTTTAATTTATTATTACAACAATCGACATAGCATTTCTGTATCTTATGAGCACTATCTTCTTTTTCTTTTAAATTTATGTCGAGGTCTTGTTTAGACGATTCTTGTTTAGAAGATCAACTTATTTCAGAATATTGTAACACACACTTTATTATTTTCTATCTCTTCATAACAGAACTGTTTGGTAAAGTTCGAAACCTAACGTTTTATAGGTGTCGTGTAAACTTGTTCCTTGTTTTCTTATCTTATGTTTATAGTTTACACACTTGGAGTGCGTCCCTCTTTATACGTCAGTATGAAAAGAACGTCAAATATAAAAAGCTTAGCGTTTAATGCGTTAAAACATTGCACTCAAAGATGACTCAGACCGAAGAAAAAGTGGTATAGACATTTTAGCTTTCTTGTCATATCAGGTGACGACTCTACAATCTAGATAATACAATTAACCCTGTGAGTGCTGAATACTCTTGACCAAGAAACGAAAGAAACATTAAAATGTAAAATATATCTTTAACTTGCAAACTGACGAATTTAATAAACGTAATGAAAAAAAATGGAAAACACTGATAAGTGTATCTCAAACAAGAGATCGAAAAGATTGACAACCGCATATACACATCTATACAGGGTTTCCCAAAACTCGCGTAGGAGCTGGAAATGGGGGGTAGCTGAGACGATTCTGAACAACAATTTCCTTTGCAAAAATGTCAGATGGGGCTTCGTTAAGGAGATATTAACAGAAAACCCCGACTAATCAGAGCGCGCGTATACCGTTAGAGCGGCCGTGCTTGTACGCAAACAAGTGACTCGACGTGCATCGAAGGACATTGACGCGGCCGCCTAGCGCGTAGCCTTCGCTACCACGGTCGCTCCAACGGTATACGCGCGCTCTGATTGGTCGGGGTTTTCTGTTAATATCTCCTTAACGAAGCCCCATCTGACATTTTTGCAAAGGAAATTGTTGTTCAGAATCGTCTCAGCTACCCCCCATTTCCAGCTACTACGCGAGTTTTGGGACACCCTGTACACTGATAGGTTTCTCTGAACGTATGTCCAGAGTATACGTGCACAGCACTCAATTGGTAAAACGAAAAAAAAAGGTTAAACCATTGTAATTGAAGAGATAAAAGAAAAATCTTAAGCGCGTGGAATGGTTTAGTTTTATCGATTTTTGTTTGCGCGTGATCTGAAATAATCGGAAAACCAATTTGTAGGAAACTAACGTTAATATTTAAAATTATTCATCACGTTGCCAATAATAAAACGAATGCTGAATCAAAGCTAACATAATGAGGTTTAGTAAAATTCTGTGCCATTGTCGTTTCCGTTTTACTATATAAGGATAAAAGTACACATAAATATGTAGAGATCTCCCTTCGTCTTTTCCTACCGTTAACTCGGGATAATGAAATAATTTAACGGATAAAATTGAAAGTGAAATCATCGAAGTGTCAAAAACAAATATTGCGTACGAAATTCGACGGTGTCCTTTCTTTATAGACGAAAGAGAATATCATGTGCAAATTACGTTCACGCATGAAATGTCCTCAAGATTGAAACTCCTCAAGATTGATAACGCTATGTTCTAACGCGTATCGATTAGAAGAGACGGCCAAACAGTGCCAAACAGAGGTATCGGACGAAGTCCGGACGAGGGGAAGAAAGCAATTAAACCCGAACGTTCGAGTGTCAGGGCTATTTCTTTTACTTGGTGCCTTTGGCGTCGTCGGATCGAGATTTGTTCGGGGATCGTCTTTCATTATCTTGTAAAAAGTGAAAGCTATCATTGAAGCGAGCGTAGTTTGCAAATAGCGAGAGTCTCCCATGTTCATCGACGTCGCGAGAACTGATGACGATTGAACTTTGCGTAAGGGTTTCCCATTCGTTGTCGTGACGCAGCTAACCAGATTCTACCCTCACGTTCGTTTCGCTACTCTGTTGTAAACGAGGAACGAATCGTGTTCCTCGTTTTAACGATATATAATGCATTATCGTCATCGTCAAAGAATGTATCATCTATTTTCATAGAGCGTTAAAGCCGCACGACGAATTATTGTACGGGTGTGAATCGTTGTCACCACTTGCTCTTCGGATTACGGGCATGACAAATGGTTTTGTTTACGGAAAATTGCTGCGATGTTGTACGATATTATTCCCGATGGGTTCTCGGGTGTGAGTGACCGGTTGAAGGCAAGGGAGAGGAGAGGGCGGTATGCGGAGAATATACAGATTTAGCGTAACCATTGTAATGTTATCCAGCATGAACTGTAACGTTCCGTTTGTCGATGTTCTTTTGCAATCCATTTGTCATTGACTTTTATTTAAAAATCGATTTAGAGTTTAACCTGGTGTGTGCGGATCGTGTATATATATACATATATATACATATTATAAAATATAGAACCTAATGTAACTATTAATACGGATTAGGTAGCTCACCGTCACTGCCTGCAGCGTTTTGGTTGTGCTGAGAATATATGCGGGTCTTGGCACCGCTGGACTCTGCGTGGTGTCGCAATCGTTTATAAAGAGAGCGAGAGAGAGAGAGAGGGAAGAAAAAGAATTGCTTCTTTTGTTAAGTTTTCGAACATTATTATTGATAACACGGTTTACATTATATTGATTAACGCGTGTATGATACGTAGATACGAAGAATTACATTACAACATATTATTGAGATCTTTGCCACTTACGACGACCGATGAGCAGACTACGCGAATTCTTTCTATGCGTAAATCGTTCGTTGCGTCGATTATAGACATATACTTCCGCTGTTTGTTTTTACACGATAAAAGGAAATGAAGGATCATGCATAATAATTCATTGTAAACTCGAAAGGTGTCATCGTGAGGATTTCCGCGTCAGTGACCATGCGCGAAATGTTTCCACAATTTTCGACCGTTGGAAACGAATGTTGATTCGAATTATTTTAAACAATTGAGCAATTTCGATTGGATAAAGCGTATGGGCTAGAATTGGCAAGATTTTGTTACAAATGAAGAATACAAATTCGAGAGTTATTCGCGAAATTAAAAACAACTGAAACCTTGAAACTGCTTACACGTTAATGTGATGGAAAGATTCATTTGTTCTTATTGTTACTAATACTTCTGCAATTTGTATTCCTTTTTCCAAATAAAATGTGGACACATTTATCGTAAGAAATCGCTGCGATGTGAAAAAAACATACGCTTCTATGGAGCCGTGGCGTGTCGATAACGATTAACGTACGAAGATTTCGATTTTCAACCGTGTTAAGGGGTTAGTCGCAGTCAGGAAAATGAAAACGGACACTTTCTTGTGTGTTTTTTTTAGGGCTTTAAATAATAATTTTTATTAATGAAATTTAAATACATGACAAAATATATCTTAAAGAACTATAAACAAATTTTTGTTTTAAAAGAGGGTTAATTCATTTCGTCATAACAGGCGATGGTGTGAGTGGCCATTTTGTTTGCGGTGAGCAAGATTTCTCCAAACTGGTATACCTGAAAACAAAAATAAAGGTAGATTTGGAGAATATATTAGACTAACGGGTCCCTGATCGAAGGATTTTGGAAAAAATTAATTTAAAACAAAGTGACGTACATTTGAAATTGAAGTTCAATTTTCATTATAAAATTAAGTGATTAAATACAGAATAAAAAGAAAAGTATACAAGAAAATGAAAAATCCTTCGATCAGGGACCCATTAGTTTAATATATTTTCTAAATCTACCTTTAGTTTTGTTTTTAGGTGCACCAGTTTCAAGAAATCTTGCTCACCGCAAATCAAGTGGCCACCCATGCCATCGTCTGTTATGACGAAATGAATTAACCTTTTTTTAAAACAAAAATTCTTTTATAGTTCTTTAAGGCATACTTTGTAATATATTTACATTTCATTCATGAAAATTATTATTTAATACCTTAAAAAAAACACAAGAAAGTGTCCGTTTTCATTTTCCTGACTGCGACTAACCCCTTAACCGAAGACGACAGTTTCGATATTACTATTATTATTATTATTATTATTATTATTATTATTATTATTATTATTGCACGGACAAACTCGTGCCGATTCTCTTCGCTTTGTATAATATTCGTTTGAGCGCGACCAAATGAAATAAGATAAACTTTTGCACCGCAGACATGGCTATTAATTCTGTTAACGCTGAACATTTTTTGGTAATTTTCGTACGCACAGATGTACTTCTTAATATTTCCTGAATTTCCTTCTTTTCATTTCCAGAAAGAAGGGGAATCGACGAGAATCGCAAAAGGAAAATTGTTTGAATCGCCGATATATTTAATACGCTAATCTCACTAGTATTAGAGAATATATTTTATATGCGAACGATGAATAGTCGGTTGCTTCATATGTCTGTCAATAAATGAAATTGAAAATATTTCTAGTCCCGTGTTTGAACGTATGGGATCATCTAATTTGTTGTACTTGTTTTTTTTTTCTAGCGATACTAACCGTAAATGACGTCAATAAATGAAATTGGGTGGATGACACGAGATTAGGAGTGACAGAATTAATATGCAATACTGCTGCAAAAATTCGCAAATAAGAAACCATTTGTATGACAAGTCCATTACGTTAGAACATGTTGTCTGGCTACACGTTACTTTTAACCGTCGATCTTATATGATATACACATATGCATACGTATATTTATGAAGCTCATGTAATTAAATCTCGTATTTAATTTGCGTTCTTCGATTGATGAAATTTGCGCCAGAATAAAACCAATTGTCGGATACTTTCAAAAGTTTCAGTTTGTATGTTTTATTTAAACCAGTAAAACGAACTACACTGTTCATTCAACTTAAATATGGAGTGGATGTAAGCAGCAAATAACCATAGAGTAGCATTTACTATTTTTGTGGAACCAAATTTCAATACACAAATGCACAAATTAACCAACGGGAGTCCTAAGCATCGACGTATTCTAAAAACGTAGCTCCAAGCGCATGGCTCTACCGATGTCACATTAACACGAGTGTAGTTCAGTAGATTAAAGCTTTTTTGGGTTATTACATCTAAAGTTCAAGGACCACCAAACAAAATCATCCTTTTCTCAACGCAACCAGTCACATGTGCATGATGATTCTAACGACTAGTCTTTGTAATACGATTAAGGGGGTAGACACGGCACGTGACCTCTCCGATTCGACAGGTCGGTATTACAGCAGCTACTCTCCGCATAGAAATGGTATTACCATTAGATATGCGGCAGCGGAGGAAAACTAGATGGAGCTGCTCGTTATTGCCATACAGTATAGTTTCTTCTCAACAACATATACTGCATACTTCTTCCTTGAGTGATTCTGAATGCTCAACGTAGGAAGTAGTAGTATTCTGTTTCGCGCTACGTATTACGTTTGTGTAGTGCGGTCCCATTTCACCATCGCTCGTGCATATACGAGTAGGAGCTAGGTTGGGGGACCCTCGTGGGGGACCCGTGAGTTTCTCCGCGCTATCGAGAATTTGGAAAACTTTAACAATTTTTTACGCGACAACGGTTCGTCTTCGGCATGTGGCTGCTTTGAAGCTTTTTACCTACTCCTCGAGTAGAATTTTTTAAAATTAAAAAAAAACTGACCTTAAATTTCGAGGTCAATGGATTTTGAATAACCAATAATTTTTATACACCCTGTACACCCTGTACACCCTGATTTCATTTATAAAAATAAAGAAGTTTAATACAAATTACTTTTTGAGTTGATACTAATTGATTATAAAAACTGATACCTACATATCCTGAAAAATCCCTAATTAATGTTTCCTATTTCCCATAAATATTTTAAAAGAAGCGTTTAAAAAATATTCGTATAATGTGAAATTTATGTTTAGAAGATGCGTATTGAATATTCGGGCAATGTTGAATAAATCTTGAAAATTAAGAGATTCAAAAAAAAAAAAATAAATCAATTTTATATTGTGTTTCATTTATTCATAGATTTTACTTTTATTACTTTATTTCTTGTGATTAGATTTAATTAAAACAAGTTATTTTAATTTTTTTTACCTCGGTAGGAATTTGAATATCAGATGAATATATATTTTATATTCGGGAAAAAATATATTGTTGCGAATATTAAATAAATATCTATTTTATATTCGTGAAAAAATATTTTGTTATGAATATCAAATAAATATGTATTTTATATTTGGAAAAAAATATTCCATTCTAAATATTGAATAGATATTCATTTTATACTTAAACAAAAATATTTTGTTCTAAATCTAGAATAAATATCATATGTATATTTAAATATTAAAATGAGATTCAATCTCTTTTATTGGATGAATATGTATTCAATATTTTGTGCTACTAGGGTATGTGAACCTGAGAGCCAACTGCCAAAAAATTAACTTCTTTTTACGGAAAATGATAGTATTTCGTTTCAATTTTAGTATTAGGTTGTTACCATTTTTTTTCATTTATCAATTGATGAAACTACAAACGAAATACTATCATTTTCCGTAAAAAAAGTTAATTTTTTAAGTTAGGTCCCACGTTTACATAGCTTACAAGGAGACATCGCCTAGTGTCCCCCGAATTATTTAATCAAATTTTTTTCATATGTAAAGAAGGGTATGTAGGACAATCTCTGCAAGTGAGAAGGCGCGACTCTCTTTCGTTTTCGAGAAATAAATTTTTAAAAATAGCTAAATTTCGATTGACGAGTGCCAACCATATAAAAGTCTGAGGTATTATAGAAGCAGCGTTGCACAGTCGATAGAGTGCCATGTTGCGAAGGCAATCTTTTGCGCTGGAAGCGGTTCAATCCCGGTAGGAGTCGCTTATTTTTTTGTTTACTTTTTCTTCCGTTTGTACCATGTTTTGTTATGCAAACTACGTTTTTATATATTAAAATTATTTTTATACAATATTCTGAAATTTTTATGTGTTTTATCGCATTAAAAAAGAAGTAAGAAAAAAGTAGGAAGAAAAAAAAGAAAAGAAGAAAGAAAGAAAAGGAAAAAAAAGAAAGAAGAAAGAAGTTGTGCTATGTTTGTTTAATATAATTAAATTGCTATTTTCAAACTATGATGACGTAAGTTTTTATAAAAGCTTGTAGAAACTCCTTTCACATCCTGATTTCTTTTTCAAAGCGATAAAAAAAAAAATTGCACAATATTGTATAAAAATAATATTAATATATAAAAAGGTAGTTTCCATAACAAAACATGATACAAACGGAAGAAAAAGTAAAAAAAAAAATAAGTGACTCCTACCGGGATTGAACAGCGTCCAGCGCAAAGCTAGAGTTTCGAAGCGTCGACGAAAGTAGAAAGAAACAGTTCGATGAAGAAGGGAAGAGAGACTGAGAGTCGACGCTGGCAAATGTAAGGATACGGGATCGGGATGCTAAGCGCGATTTCGACTTCAGTGAAATGGCAACAGTGTAGAGAGACGCTGTTGTGAGAACGGCAACATCGCAATTGTATCGACATCATATTAGCAGTCGTCCTCAGTAAGCACCATCTCCTATCGATTGTCTGAACTAAATTTGTGACGTAACTTGCTCTGCATTATCGTCAAAAAGCGAAAAATCGTGAAAACATTCCCAAAGACGAGTTCCGTCATTTTGACGATAATGCAGAGCAAGTTACGTCACAAATTTAGTTCAGACAGTCGATAGGAGATGGCGCTTACTGAGGACGACTCTGGGGTTAGGCCAAGGCGACCAACCCTCACACCTTCGCTAACTGAGGAACATCTAGGGATTTTGATACCTAGATGTTCCCGCAGTTTTAAGGAGAAGGAAGCGTAGTTGTTTTGTTAGCACTTCTTCCCGGACTGTTCCGGACTAAGTAAGCGTACACGTCTACCGCGAATCGTGAAGTCCCTAAATTGTTATTTCTATTCTTATTCTGTTATTAAAACTTTGTTAATTAAACCGTGTTGTTATTTCTTAATAAGTCCTGTAAGTTAGATTTGGTACATAAATACCTACAATTGGTGACCCCGGCATTCACGCGATAGTTTTATTTCGTCCCCACGCCATTTTTTTTTACGCGTTGTAACACGTGGTCGGAAAAAAAGTTTTAAGCAATGGAAGAGAATAACGACACATAAGTGAACGCGATCGCAAGGGGAGATATCCCTGATTTTTGGCCAGATAGGCCAAACTTATGGTTTATTTCGCTGGAAGCCCAACTCCATTCGCGTAACATAACATTGGACTGTTCGCGTTATTATACGTTAATCAGCCGCCTGACTAAAGATACGCTTGCTGTGGTAGAGAGCGTAATAAAAAACACTCCAGCCACTGGCAAGTTTGACAAAATCAAATTAGTGCTTTTGGGGCATTGCGCAATGTCACAGGAAGATAAGTTTTGGAGGTTGACGTCGGGCTTGGAATTAGGCAGCAAAAAGCCATCAACACTGCTAGTGGAAATGTCTGCGCTAGCTGGTGATAAGTTAGACCCTGAATATGTGAGAACGCTATGGTTGGACCGGTTACCCAGGGAGATACAGCTGGCATTGGCAGCTGCAGGTGCGTTGGATAATGAGCATTTGGGCAAGCTAGCTGATAGCATAGTAACGATCCGTCATCACATCACTGGACAGGCCATCGCAGCAGTTGACAGGCATCAGACTGCAAGCAGTGATCAGGGTGACCGAGTGGATGAGTTAGCAAGACAGGTTAGTGAGCTGACCCGTTTAATGCACCAGCAGTTAAGGTTCAGAGGACATTCGCCTATGAGAGGAGAGTCTACCATTGGAAAGCGGAAAAAATCCAACGATCGTGGCATGGAAAGAAATGCCAGAGCTAGCGGAATGTGCTTTTATCATGCTCGGTTTAAGTCTAGGGCAGCCAAGTGCATCACTCGCTGTGCGTGGAAGAGTAACCAGAAGTATCATCCAACGTGACGGCAAGTTTGGATGGTACCACCGAATTCTGCCGTATTTTCATTGTGGATAAGAATACAGGTACTCGTTTTTTGATTGACACTGGCGCAGAGGTGTCAGTTCTGCCTGCAAGCCATCTGGACAGGAAGTATCCATCAAAATTGGTCCTGTTTGCTGCAAATGGAGGCAAAATCCAAACTTATGGAAGACGTAACCTAGTTCTCAATCTTGGTCTACGAAGACCCATTCGAGGACACTTCCATGTGGCCGATGTCCCATATGCCATCATCGGAGTGGATATTCTGGCAGAGCATAACCTCAGCATAAACATCCGGAACAGGAACATCGACGACAAAAGCTCTGGGCTCGAAGCACCTGCTGAGTACAGAGTGGCAACATTTACCGGCGTTTCCGTAGTGAATCAGGGAAGTAAATACTTGTCGTTACTTAACGAGTTCCCGCGCGTTCTAGGGAAAGCACAGTTCTGTACGGTGAAACATCCTGTCCGTCACCATATAATTACTGTTGGGCTGTTACGTCCCAGCTTATCTGTGACTCTTTCTTGGGATCTTCGTCTTCAATTAAAGAGCTAAAGCTCACCTTAACTGTATTCTCTAACGGGAAAGAGCAATTCGGGATTGCGATTGTTTTCAAGGTTTAGCATATAAATATGTATTGTTACAAAATAACGAGTTTATATTACAATATCGGTTTTGGGAAATCAAGTATATAATTATGTAGGTACGTTACTGCTTGTCGGTCTTACAGTTTGGTTGTACCAGCTATCTGTTGTGGTCCCAGGGCTGTGCTGTTGCAAGGATCTGTTTGTCGGCAACTATCACTCGCGACACGGGTCTCTACTAATTAACAACGGACTTTCCTCGGTAACGACGCGGCGCGCGTACGATTACTCTATCCGTGACTACAATAATTTAGTATTTGACGACCAAAGTGCGACGCTGAGTGCGTGTTCGATTGACGATAAAGGTTCCGATTAGACGTCGGACTTTCGTAGGTAACGACAACGCGTGAAGTTACCCTGTCCGCGACTACAAGATTTCGGTAATCACCACGATGAGAACGTACTGACAGCGGAATAAAAAAAGAGCGCCGTGGGACGTGTCCACGGGTTTATATATTAGCTGATCCTCGCATGGCACGAGCCACGTTCGAGAACCTTCGCTTCGGCATCCGTTGAAATCGGGAGGGGTCCCAAGTTCAGCGGATGTGCTGGCGTTGAGCGCTGACGCCTATTTCGCTGATTCGCAGATCGCACGATTCGGTTCCCGAGAAACGGTTTCCGAATCGTATGTCAAGCGCATTCCTAAAAGTATCTGATCTTAACTATTCGCAATGCGAGGTCGATGAAAAGGGACACCGGCAGGGCCGGATGTAACAGGGCCACCGGTAGTGGAGAGGCCCAGACGTTTACCGGCAGACCGGTTGAAGATTGCAAGGACTGAATTCCAGGTCATGCTGGACCAGGGAATAATACGCCCTTCTAGCAGCCCCTGGGCGAGTCCACTGCATTTAGTAAAAAAAGAAAAATGGCGATTGGCGACCTTGCGGGGATTATCGCAGGCTAAATGCACAAACGCATGTGCGCATGTGCATGACTATTCATTCATGCTGCAAGGGAAGAGTTTTTTCTCTATAATCGACCTGATCAGGGCCTACCACCAGATTCCGGTAACCGAGGAAGGTGTCTGGAAAACAGCAATTACGACGCCGTTTGAGCTTTTTGAGTTTCCGAAGACCCCATTTGGTCTATGAAACGCTGCTAAGACCTTTCCGAGGTACATACATAGGGTGTTAAGCGGATTAGATTTCGTCTATGCTTACCTGGACGACATTCTGGTGGCGTCTTCATCGCCGGAGGAGCACGTCGATCATCTAAGGACCGTATTGAAGAGACTGGACCAAGCCGGACTATGCATCAACCCGGGTAAGAGCGTATTTGATGCCGAAGCTGTTATTTTTTTGTGATATCTGCGGAAGGCTCTTCACCGACACCCGAAAAAGTTGATGCCTACGCACCGAACTCTTCCATTCAATTAAATAGCAAGAATTAAGCCGTCCGCTTTGGAAGGGCGTTCTTCTAACACACTCGATTGAACACAAGAAAATACCGTTTGCGCGACGCGACCGTGTGAGAAACGCTTCAGTCGAGGGACGTGAGAGAATCCGTAGCGAGGTACGAGGAATGGTTGGTTGCGTAACTCCAGGCGCTCCTGAATGCCGGCTCCGTCCGGCCCACTTAATACTCTTTCAAATCTACTCCGATTTGACAATGAAAGCGTGATTCAAAATATCCGAATTTTTGGGTACCTGTTAATAAAGCATTCGCGCGTCCGAATCCACAAACGGCGTTGACGTGGGGTTACTCGTTCACCTGGTACACAGGCCTAAACTCGTGGGTAGGTTTTCTAAAAAAAAACGTCATTTTCGTACTTTAATGCTATCCACGCGGGGAGAAGACATCAAAACTGTGTCACTCCAATGCCTTGGACCGTAT
>NW_026533059.1:0-1927 GCF_026283585.1 Hylaeus volcanicus | reverse complement strand
TACTGTTAATGTTATAGCTTTTTAACCCCGGAGAAAGTGTCCTTTTTCTCTTTAAAGTTTATAATCAGCGTAAAATTAACGTCAATTTTTCTTCTTCCTCATTATTTTACTAGCATGTTCATAAATTTTATTAAAGACGTTAAAAGATTATTTTCACAAGTACACATTATTTTGTAAGCTATGATCACAAGCGTGACCTTAAGTAATTTATACTGTGTTTCTACACTACGTTTGACATTATTACGAAATTTTTTTTTTTATAGATGAAAAAAAAAATTAAGACAATCGCATTTTCATTCAGCTTTATAGTTTATATCATTAGCTTTATTTTTATAGTTGAAGGTTCGAATGAAGTTGTGAAAAAACGAAATTTCCTGGGATTCAATCCTAATAGGCCCAGTTGTAGGCAACTTGACTCTTGAGCATCTGGAGGAACTATACCTGTCATTGTAATTTTTGGGGTTTCAATGCTGAGTCCGTTTACGAGTATAAAACTTTTTCGTCTGAAAGGTAGAACGATTACGTGGTTTCACTTATAAAAGGTATACAGAAGTACTTTCAACATGCTGGTCAAGGGTCTACAGATTTGAAGATCTTACAACATTTTACCTTACGTTCAAATTACTCAGCCCTTTGACAAAAAATATAGATAATGCTGATAGAATCATGAAAAGGCAGAAAATTTCTTATGGAGGAGAGAGTCCGGAAGGAATTTTACATGGCATTAGGACGTGCGCGTTGTTTCAAGACAGTGGGTGGGAGACTGAATTAGATGGTATTGAAACACAAAAAGGCAACATTAGCGATTTATGTTGGTATTAACTGATGATAGGGATATCTATGAATCTACGGTTAATTGTAATTCAGTTTTCGAAGTCAAATTGAAGAAATTCCGAAGTCTTCTTAGGTGCAGACCGTCATACTCACAACTTGCGCAAGCTTTAAATAATTATGACATCAATGTTTTGTTTTTGCCGACTTTTTCGCAATATCAACGTTGTAAAACGGTCATTTCCGGATAAGGACGGGAATGTTACAATAGGGGTGACCTTTTAGAATTAAACATCACAAATCCGTCAATAGTTGTGAAACAAATACTCAAAAAGGTGATGTTAAACGTGTGTCAATCAGAGATAACTGTAGCAACGCCTACAGACAAAGCAGAAACGGGGTCATTCGAGCATGGGTCGGTACAACATGAGTCAACGCGTATAGAAAAAAAAAAAAAAAGAAAATAAAAAAAAAACCAATGCATCTGTTCTTATTAAAGTTTCAGGAGGTCTTATAGTCTTAGCTAATTTAGTATTATTATATAAAGATTTACATGATTCCGGAACTGTTGAAGAATTCGCAGATTTTGAGAGGAGACGTGCAAGTTAACACTGGACGTCATGAAGCTCAGAAAACAGAGGAAGGAGTACAATTTGCTTGAAAAATAAAAAAAAAAAAAAATATTTTAAAAATAATAATTAATTTTTTTTTTTTTAGTTAAGTAAACAGTATATTAAAGAAAAAAAATTTTAAACCTATTTTTAAGTAAACTTAATGGTTAAACACACAAAAGAAGGGTCGTGGTAATGACGAAATTTAAAATAAAAATTAATTAGAATCGACGTCACTAACAAGAAAATTTAAATGAACTATTTTGCAAAACAATGTCCTATAACTATTTACACTTAAAATGCAGAGAATAAAATTTGCAATGAGAAATAAAATATGAGAGTAGATACTGGAATGGAGGAACATTTTAAATAAAAAGTCTACTATATTCTAGTAACTTACGTTAATAATAAATGGGGTACCAATTACATAAATTATCATCATCATCATTTTTTTTTTTTATAGCAGTCACTATATCAATTTAAAAAAAAAAAAAAAAAAAAAAATCTTCTTAGTTTGTCAACTATCCGAGACATTAAAACGGATA
>NW_026533058.1:27021-29413 GCF_026283585.1 Hylaeus volcanicus | reverse complement strand
AGAGAGAGAGAGAGAGAGAGAGAGAGAGAGAGAGAGAGAGAATTTGGGAGGAGAGATTAGGAGATGAGAGGAGAGAAAAAAGGTGGAGTGGGAGAGATAACAGAGATGGTTTATTTGATCTCTCTCTCTCTCTCTCTCTCTCTCTCTCTCTCTCTCTCTCTCTCCACATCTCTCTCTCTCTCTCTCTCTCTCTCATGTTCTTTTCCTGTTTTTTTAGCTGGACTCGCGACCTGCGCGTTTTTCAGGAAACAATACGGCGATATTTATTTAACATTCGTACTCTAACTTTACCATTTCTATCTCCAAATGTTATTTCAGCTTTAGCGTTTCCCCCCGGTGGAAGTGTTTTCAATACATCAGCATTCATACTTTTAGAAAAACTTCAATTTCCACGTTCCTAGCTTCGGATGGTAACTAGACACGGGGTTCGATTGGGACGGTTACGAAGTAAAAGATTCTAAAAGAGCTCACCTTTCCAAACTCACTGAGGCCTGGCGTTGAGTTTTGGGTACTGTTCGTCTCGCCAACTGAACAGACTGCCCTGCCAAGAAAATGTCTGTTAGAACTTTCTCTCTACGTGCGATGATCGGAATTAATAAATAAAAACGAATCCATCGGTACCGGATACCTCGAGAAAGGTTCGGGTTTACGCTAGGTCAGGTCTGGTCCGCACTAGGCTAAGTGTAGGTCAAGTGTAGGCTAGGTCTGTTAGGTATGACTTAATCCAAATAATATAGTGTAATAATATATAATCATTAATTTACATCAATAATCACTATATATTAATAATATACAGTGTAATTATATATAATATATAATAGATATCATATGTAACCGGTACGAAGAATAGTATATCGATAGATTATTCATAATTGAAAGACTACCAATCGATTTGCCAGTGGACCTATAACGCGTAGTTGTCCTAGAAGTATTTGACCACGATTCCTTCGTCTTGCTTGGAAGTTATCGACAGTTAGGGGTCTTCGATGACAGCCTGTATCCCAGGGTTCTTTATTCGCGACACCTCGGAACAGAGCATTAGGCGATTTACCGAAAGGAAAAAAAATGTAGCATTGGAAAGAGAGATTTGTTGACTCGGGTTCTTATTTATGGCGCCAGCAGGCAGCGCGTCGAGGGACACATAAAACAGGCAAGGATTGAAAACCAGGTCGAATCGGGCCGACGGCCATTTTGTAATACTTTGGACTCCAACTGTTAGTTACAGCCTCACCGATATACCCTTGTTCTCTCTTTCCTTCGTCATTAAATTCTTCCTACCACCTGAAGCTCCGTAACGATGCTTTGTACTTATTATATTTTTATAAGTTAACTAATCTGTATTTACAGGAGTACTATAAATATTTCACCTAATCCAGACCTAAACCTAGCAAAAACCTAACAGTGACCTAATGCAGACTAGAGTAGAACTGCATCACACTTTACAGATTAAATGAACAGAACAATTACAGAATACAGACAGAATACGGACAATTTACAGAATAAATGAACTCGAAATACATAAATAAATAAATGTGCTTGTACGAAGCATACAAGTCTGCTGTTGCGATTGTTATATAAATCTGTATGTTGTTCCAAAGTGGTACGAAATGTACCCACCAGGAAGTATCACAGGCATGCGTCAAGGTGAGGTATCTGGCGCCTAAACCATAAAACGTCCTTAGAACGCCCAGGGAATTCCCCAGGGAGTGACCACCTTCTACCCCGATAAGACTTGCGATTTTGCCTTCTCGGTGCGCCTCCACGAGACCTGTGAACACGAAGAATACGTTTATACATCCAGATTATTGAACGAATGATTAATTCAGTAATTATTAAACAACCAGCTGAAGCAGTATTAAGATCACCAAGTAATTTCATCAATTACTCCCCGCAAATAAGCAAACGCTTTTTTCCCTGAAGCAAACGTCGAGGCTGGAACAATATGAAACGGTTTTATCAAGTTGGAGCCAATAATTACTTTCCTCTCGAACGATACTGCTCCAGAGGAATCGAGCAATTAATACTAGTCTCCTTTGTCCTCTCCAGTTTCCTCGAGAGCAAACTTCCTGCCAGGTTCTGGCCTCTCAGCTTGTATTCATTGTTTCTCGCAGTTCCTACGCCTCTTTATCGGTGGGTATATACCACCCCCGTAACGCATGCAAACATTTGAAACTTCAAAATCTGATTTTCTACAGTTCTAAAGATCCAACTTTCCTCAAAACGTCAGCGTCGGAGGTATCACTGTTATTCTTTGGAATTTAGTGGCCGGCGATACTGGCAATTTAGGTTTAAACAAACATCGCTGAAGATTAATTCATTACAATACTTGATAGTATAAAATATCAAACCGTATTAAACGTCTTTAACAACGTTAGTATTACATCTATGTTTA
>NW_026533058.1:25275-27011 GCF_026283585.1 Hylaeus volcanicus | reverse complement strand
TAGTATTACATCTATGTTTAACAAATCGTTATATAATATCTGTAAATGCCGCGTGTTTGCAATTACTAATCTCCAAAATTCCGTTAGGTATCGCAATTTTTACTTCTTCCCTTCCACAGAAGTATAAATCGCAGGTCTTACTGCTTCGAAAGCCTCGGTAATGCATCGTGCTCTCTTAGAACATAAATCTTTGTCCCTTTTCCGCTTCCCCGGCACTATGAGCTTACATTTTTTATTCTCACAGCAACTTGGGGGAATTGTGTCTGATAAATTTTGCCCGAGCCATTACATCCAAGCTTGATCCGTTACGTTGCAATCTTCTTCGAGATTCTTTCTTCCTTCCTTCCTGGCTTTGCTTCATTCTCGGTTGCATTTTCTATTGCGCACGAGGAGGCTCTGGTTGTACTTTTGCCCCCAGAAAATGAATAACGAATCGCCTTTTGTCAGGATAAACTTTCCAAATAATATAAATTTTACGTTTCTCTGAGTTTTTCTGAATTTTATGAGTCTCCACGTTTCTGACAATGGTCTTACATGCTTTGGAGTTTTAGTAGCCATTTGCTAAGCGATTTTATGAGATTATTTCTATCGGGGGTTTATCTTGGGTTTAAATGGGACGGTTACCTTTGACGGAGGTAACCAAAGTTAAATGTTGAGCATTCATCTCGGCTAGTCGCCGGATCACGTCGATCTGCTCCAAGGAAAGTTGGACTGCATTCAACTGGGCTGCACCGCATGGGACGTAAGCGGACCAAAACTGAAATCAAACGACAACAAACATCGTCAGTCTCTATTCTACTCCACGAACGATACCAGCAACGTTCAACAAATTTTTATTACATATATACACTTACATATTAACTGTATATTGAACATATAGAGAAGATCAGTTCTCTTCAGAGAAGTGGAAGAATAATATAAATACATACACCCAAGTGATTAAAAATTGTGCATACATTTTCCCTCGATTATTAAATTCCACAGTATCCCAACAAATAAATGTATACACTGTTCTTCTTCTCTTTTGCGAATATAAACATTACAAACAGAGATTACGACGATTAAAACTGTGAGTATAGTTTTTGTAGGAACCGCTCGCTCTTGCTTCATCTCGATTTTAAGATTCAAGATTTGGAAAGTAGTTGACGGAGGAATTTTGAAAATGCTAGATGCAACTAGGCAAAGGTGAAAAGTGTAGAGAGAAGGGAAACCCCTGGTGCGTTTCACAGCGTTTTCGCTTTGAGAAGCGAGACTGCCAATTACTCAGCGGTCTGATTACCGTGAGGTTTCTACGCCAGCTTAAATATTGAATTTCAGCTCGAGTCTAACCCGATTGGCATCCCGATTCTCACGGTGCAGCTGTCACGAGATCAATGTTATTATACTAATCGCGTGGTGATCACGACAGCGGCATCGGTGGGAATCGACGAGTCACTTTTTCGACAAAGGAAACGGATTAAAAGCAGGCTTACGTTTCCATCTGTCGCGTTACTTTGCGTACTCGAAGAGTTATTTTAACAAAGGATCGGATTCCAGTACAGCTTTGTTCAGTCTGGATATTCGTAATTTCTCTATCATGGTTCGTGTCTGTTTAATATTAAATAATTCAAGCATCGTAGGATTAATGTGTCCCAGAGTTGGATAAGTAAGGAGACTAATCTTTCAACTTTCCGCATTTTAACTGCGAGATTTCTTTGCAACAAAGCAACGTATAAAATTGGCGAGAGCCTGATGTT
>NW_026533058.1:23226-25265 GCF_026283585.1 Hylaeus volcanicus | reverse complement strand
CAAAGCCACGTGTAAAAATTGAGCAGCCTGAGGTTGCTAACTGATCATGTTAGCGTCGACTGAGCCTGACGTCTCTATCTTTGCGACACATGAATACCAACAGGGAACGAGGATCGCAGTTAATAAGCGAATGGGCGATAAGGCAGGCCAACTGGAAAGTGGCGTGCGTTCTTTTAGAAAGGAAACAGATAACGTTGACAGGCCAGGTCGCCTGGTTTATTCAAAACACGCAGCCACCGTCTATGACGGATGCTCACGGTCTGTGCATTCAGGACTGTACTCCTGCAGCGAGTGTTGCGCTCTTTGACCTCGTGGAAAAGGTAGAGAAAGCTCTGTCAGCGGTGGCTGCTATGAAGGAAGAGTCAGGTGGCCCTAACGCGTTAAATAACTCGTTCAACTATCCAGATAGTCGTAAACGCGTTATTTAACAATTCTGCTAGCTCTGGGAGAGAATAGAGCGCGTCGTTTAACAATCGCGGTGCCCCATCCGCTCTGGCGTTTCATAATTCTTTGAATTCTCGAATTGGAGATCTTCCCATCGAGAGTTATTGACGTGCATGAATATGGATGTGACATGAATCAGAAGAGGTGGACGAGCAGATTGACAAGGGGGCTACGTGAAATGTTACCCATCGATTTTAGTGAAATTCTACAGGGAGATGAAAGCCCCAAAAAAAATGTTTCACACGTGTTTGGCGCCAACAGCCGACAATTTACGAGATATTCACCGATGGAGAAACGTGTTGGACCGAAAATAAACTATAGCACAACGTTAATTTATCGTCGAGCCGCGTCAGGCTCTTTGCAATTTCTGGTTAGGCTTCCTGACTGTTCGCAGACACTTGTGGCGATGGAATTTTACTCTATCCCCGCGAACCTATCCCTGGTCAAAGTATGGATTCATTTTCAAGTAGTCGTGATCGATTTTATTGGCTTGAAAGTGATTCCTTGCGGAAGCCCTAGTACCATGAAAAGTACCCAATTGGATTATCGAGCAACTTGACTTTAGACCTTCTCCTACCTTCTCCTACTTTCTATATTTCATTTCAGCATTATCTACTTAATCGTTTCACGAGGAAGCAACCGAAGTCACGACTGATTGATTTCACTTGTACCGAATTGTGAAACATGAAATAATTATTATCCAAGAAACTGTATATAGAGAGACAAAGATTGGAATCGCATGCTCGCGTGTAACGTCTCAAATACTTGAAATGGAAATAGAATGAATTTACAGGGAGAGTCTGGACAATTCATTCCGCCAGGTTACACGAGTTTAGGCCTGCATAAAATTCAAGAGCTGCTCACGCGGGCGCCTGCCCAACTATAAGTCACCCTAGACACGATTCCCACTTTTATGCCAAGACGGAGGGCGTGTGTCTGCATGCATGTCCTCACGAGTTCATTAACTCTTGGGAGGCCTTGTCTGCTATCGCAAGCTTCTAGTTCTTCCAATCATGCCAAAGTGAAAACGGTCCTACCACCCTATCTGAAACAAGACGAAGTTGAGACCTAAAACAAACTCTGACCGTTATATAACTGTTTTATATATATAAAAATAACGAGTCGAATACAAACACGATTAGCAGAACAGTCCCCAGAGGGTCCAAAGTAGGGTGAAAGACGTTCAAGTGCTAAGAGCCTCGAGTTTCGAATTCTCCCTGGCTGAAAAAAGTGTTCCCAATTAGTAATTTAAATAAAGGAAGCAATTTTGTTGTACGTTTGGTTATTCAGAGCGTGGACACCCCTTGTCCCGCTTGATTTACAGGAGCTTCCCCCCTCTGGAGTGTCGCCACTCTAGCGTAACTCTATCTCCCTAGACGTCAAAGTCAATATGCAAACGAAGAACGGGTAAAGTGCAGCGGGTACACCGGAGAGGAGCGTCCTTATCGAATTTTAATATTTATTCGTGCCGCGAAACTGCACCTCCAAGGAAGAAACTAAAAAATTGAATTCCACCAGGCAAGATGGCTACTGGGTGATGACAATGGGACCTGCAATTGCCTTTACGATAATCAAATTAGGAAACCGCAGGGCCA
>NW_026533058.1:21694-23216 GCF_026283585.1 Hylaeus volcanicus | reverse complement strand
CTTCACCTTAGAAACTCGTTTACGTATTAAACAGCTGATTACCTCTTGCTAGAGTGGTCCGAGTTGGCTCTGCGTCACATTAAATAAGCGAAGAAATGAATTCTAGGAAGATTGAATAAGATAGAATGGTTGTAAATATAATATACATAAGAAAATGTTGTACGCTAATTTTCCTCCAGTTACAAAATTCTGCAGAGTCCCAAATAGATGTACACGCTATTGTCTGTCTCTTGGTATTTAAATATTAAAGAATACAACTATAATCATTCAAACTGTGCATACTATTCTGTTGTAACATCCTGGACCTTGTAACGTCCTGTATCTTTCAGCTATAATAAATGCCGTTAGGAGCTCCCAATACCCACACCTACGCTTCTCAGAGAAACGGAAGAGTAACGTACGCAAGAAAGTATTTATACCGCTCGGGGATTTGCATGGGAAATTGTATAAACAAGCCAGTTTTGTACGACAGCCGGCGCGATAACAACGATAAGAAAGATAGAAGGAGTCGGAGGAACGACTCGCGCAGAAAAGCCGAAACACATTTTTCTCCGGCGGATGTTTCCACGGGAAATTCGTGAAAGTTTTTCGGCGAGTTTGGAGACGGTTCATACGTAATTCAAAGATACATCTTATCCATGTATGCGTTTGCAAACTTCTCGTGGCGTTAGTTCGTTCAAAGTGTTTGTTTCCTTCGACGTTGGTTCCGGTTTGGTAAACATCCTCCTGAAGACTAGCAAGGCTAGTTTCTTTCTATCTACTCGAGCTGCTGCGAAACAGATATACGTCCAGATAGTTGAATATTCTTCATCGATGCAAAGCTGTGAGCTCTTAACGTGGAAGGGACACGTGGACGAGCTTGTCTGCGATTCGAATAGAGTGCCATATAACGGATACCTTTTTTTCTATATAAAGCTAGCGGAGGTCCAGATGAGAAGGTCCATTGAACGTGGCAAATCGAAGACGGATTATGCAAGGTAACTAAACCTGCTTAATTATCGTGTCGATAATCGAAGGGCAAAGTTTCTCTTCAAACTTCTCGGCCCATTGATACTGGCAGAGTCGTTAACTGGCCTCCTACCTCCTTCGCCAAGTCCAAATAGTACCGAACTTGTCCAAGTTTCAAATGCAGCGTGGTTCGAGCCGAATACGTAACGAGTACGTGGCTTCTCGGCTTTGGATCATTATGACTAATCGGTTGGAATGCTTCGCTATCGAGGCTGGCCAAACATTTTGCCGTGGGAAACACTTCTAGACTCGCCTGGGGAAGAATGAACGATTTTATGAAGATTAAGAGACGTTCTATTTTGGATTATAGACAGTTCGAGCGTTGCCATTTGTCCCTTACATGTTAAAAGCTCGTGCTTGCGAATCACAGAAAGTTCAAGCTGTATCTGTAACATGAGAAGGCATCCGAGTAGATATTACTCTCCTCCGTTTTCCTCGAGTTTACAAACTTTGGCTCAGTTACGTTGAATTTCTTGCGAAGCAAATAATTACATTCGTATCTCCCTTTCAATTT
>NW_026533058.1:20477-21684 GCF_026283585.1 Hylaeus volcanicus | reverse complement strand
TACATAAATAATCTTCCGTTCTACAATTGCTGTGAGAACTATCCAATCCGAAACCCGTATGTTCCTTCCTTTCTTTGTTGATTCAACATTGAAAATGGGAAGTAAAAAATCGGAAATTTCATTGTACGAATAACGTGAATGCAGCTGAAAGCGATGACACGTGTCGATACGTCAATCACGTTGGAGATCATTGGAATCCGGAGCCTGCATAATACGCATCTCCTTTTTGCCTCTTGTGCATCCACCAATTGGAGCACCATCATAGGGGCCTTCTGCGCGTGCACGCCACTGCAGTTGACACTGGTGCCAACGAATTATTTAATTATTTATTCCGTTCGGCGATTAACTCGCGAAAATATCGTTTACACGTTCGCTGCTTCGAATTAATCACCAGCAACCAGTGATTACGACGTTCGATTATCAATCAATTTAATTGTTTTGTAGCTTGTTACATAGTGTGATTCCACTTGCTCGAAAAAATTGCTGTTCTGCACGCTAACGAGCAACGTTCTCCTGATTTTCAAAGACTCGGCGAGGTGGCTGTATTTTCCTTCTTCAGATAGTAATAATTATTCTTGCGGTCCTGGTTTCTCAAATTCCAAAGACACAGCAGTCCATCGAACTGGCTGCCAATTACATATTCTTTTTCCTGAAAGAGCAATTACTATTATCACGTTAGAAGCATTCCTCGTTAGAGTTCCTCCAGAGTATTTCTGGTCGTTTCTTTGATATCAGTTGGTCTTCCGGTGTAAGGAAGGAATTCAATGATATTCAATGGTTAAGTATGTAGGGGATAGTGCGTTTACTCTTTCAAAATGGCTGCGCGCATCATAGCTGGGTGGTATGACCTAATTATGATGGCGGTATGCCAGCAGAGTGCCATGTACCTACTATAAATGGATGCCCGTAAACCAGTCCTGCATGTGCTGCATCACGATTATACCCTCTTGCAATAACAACCAATCCGTCTCACCCTTCCTGGCCACCGCTATAAATGAGGAGGAGAGACGCGTACGCGAGAGCAACGTTTTGTGAACCCCACAGAGTGATTGACGTATCGACATCTGCCACTACTTTCCCCTGATTTCGTCATCCTCCTGTAAAACTTTCAATCTGCATTTTCATCGAGCTTTCATCAAGCTAATTAACCCTTTGGGATGCGGATTTCCAGTAAAATTATTGGTATCCTTCGCTCCTGGGTCCTGGG
>NW_026533058.1:15919-20467 GCF_026283585.1 Hylaeus volcanicus | reverse complement strand
AATCAAGAACAAAGAAGAACAAAGCATGGGAATTCAAAGTGATTGGAGTTAGGGAGCCCTAGAGTTGCAGTTAAGGGCTTCGTTAACTAGATTATGGCTACATCCTGCCAGTAGGGTTCTTATTTCACTCCTTACTGCGTACACCTATGTATATCTATGCGAATCTATCAAGTATGTATTGAAAAGTAACTTGGAAACTCAGTCAAACGCGCAAATTAAATTTCAGAGGTCGTCCAGAAGCGTTTCAATCGATTTTAACTAACATTGGCCTATCGGATCCAGAACCCTGGTCGTAACCAATACCACAAGGCAAAGGTTCGATGGTACCATTGGAACGTATGTGTGTGTGTGTGTGTAAACTGGAAAAGTCACCTTGAAAAGAGGCAGAACTCCCATCCGCTGGTCTATTGACTAATTGGAGATCTCAAAGGAGATCAGATTAAAATCTCTCTCGTTACCCGAGATCAAAGGGCTCCATTTTCCGTTGGCCCAGTGAAAATACCGATCCTGATCCGTTTTTGCTGGATAGCGACTCGTGGAGACGTGTAGGCGGATAGCAATGTTTCCTCTCTCTCTCTCTCTTTTTCTCTTTCTGTGCAGGACCCTATCCATAACCGTCGATCGCCAATATCTTGCCAAGATGGCAAAAACCGACGTCAGGGGACAGATCTCCATGTCAGATAAGAGTTAGCGCTCACTTGTTGACTCGTTTCAATGATAGCAATTTGTCCAGATCCGTGGAGGTCGATAAGAGACACGAAACAGTCGCCGTAGGAGCCCACCAGGGATGTTTCAGTCTTGAAGATGAAGTAGTGTATACACAGTCAATGTTTACTGCACAACTTTCACTAAATTAAATAATAGTTTTTATATCACCAAGCGAATTTTTCATTATAAATGTGTATATGAATAAACTTATACCAGCATTTGATTTAAACAAGTTTCTTCAATGGACATGGAGGGTATGAATATTTATGGGGGACTGGATGTATATGTAGATCGAGAGAGATTGACCTACCGGTTAATGATACAAACACAGTTTCCCTGGAACGTTCAATTAAAATGCTTCTTGGACACGTTCAGAAATGAAATCTGGCCGTTCAACTGAAATTATGATTGCTAAATTACTTTTGTACACACTGTGCATCGTGTACGTAGAAATATGTGTACAGAGATTTATCTACTGGCTGTTGATACAACAACGTTTCCCTGGAACATTCAATCTCGTCCTATCAATAAACAAATAGGAATACTGGCACCGGCCACAATTTGCTAGGAGAGGCGCGCATCGTTTGCGCGACGATATCTCATTAAATCTAGTTATAAGCGTCGCCGTTTAATTTGGATTGTTTGCGTATCGAAATTGAGAGTATAAAGTTAAACGTTGTTTCAATTTAATTCCTATATTTTGTTTTTCCCGACGCTGCTAATTGCTCGGACGAATTCGTGTACCCTGATTCCCCTAATTTCAGAGACGCATAATCACACAAAATGGCTACCAACCAGATTTTAGTCTCTCCTGACAATATCAATTATTCCAAAAAATTCTAGCGGTCCACCTTCCCCGAATTTCAAAGACACGTCACGCGAAATGGACGCGACCTCGACAGTTCCACCTGGAATCGTGCACCACCTGGAATCGTGCACTGACCTGTGCACCGACGAGCCCAGCGCGCAATCTAGGAATGTCCGTGTGGCTCCAGTCAGACCTGGCCCAAGGATCAACCCTGCCAAGGTCGCTGCTCAGGTTGACCTCACCTAGCTGATTGTGTACAAACTTCCTGACGTTCCAGGGCAAATCGTTGTGCCTGGAAAGCAAAACAGTGGAGGAGACTCCGTTAAACGTTGCTTTTACAATTGCTACGCTTTTTACAATTTTACAATTGCTACACTTCTTACAATTTTACAATTGCTACACTTTTTACAATTTTACAATTGCTACACTTCTTACAATTTTACAATTGCTACACTTTTTACGATTTTACAATTGCTACACTTCTTACAATTTTACAATTGCTACACTTTTTACAATTTTACAATTGCTACACTTTCTACAATTTTACAATTGCTACACTTTCTACAATTTTACAATTGCTACACTTTTTACAATTTTACAATTGCTACACTTCTTACAATTTTACAATTGCTACACTTTTTACAATTTTACAATTGCTACCCTTTTTACAATTTTACAATATTTACACAAATTTCAAATATAGACCATATCGAATCAATATTCTTACTCAGTGGCCGCAAAAACTATGATGTATCAATTTTTATATATCTATATATCTATATATATATATATATATATCTATAACTGTGCATCGTTTAGATGTGTTTTAGTTACTATTATAAGCTTGGTAGAGCCATGCTTGAATGCATTTTCCTCTGCAGAACCTCGCTAACCTATCGACAATACCGTGTAAATACGGTGTAAATACGGTGTAAAGTTGCAAAGCAAAGAATATAAAAATACATGTAACAATATATGACAAAATATATGTAATCAAAGTATCTAATCTTACTCCTAATTAACAGAACTGTAATCGCATGTCTACCGAAGCAATTCGACCCAACAATTTTGAATGGACAATGATCAAGTACCCGTCGATCAGAGGCACTTCAGTGAGAATCCTCCTGATGACGTCCAGCCTCTGCTGATGCGTAACAGGCGCGGATTGTAGAATCAACGGTAGGCAGAGTCCTCCTAGGAGCAGAGCCCCCACCAGGATCAAGATGGGCGCCAACACTCGGCATCTTCTGCGAGGACTCTCTTCCCTGCGGTCCTTGCTGCTGCCGCTGCTAGGGGAGTCCTCGCACGGGGGTGGCAGTCGAACCGTGCCGTTGCACGGCGCTACATCTGGCAGTTCTGTTAGGCACGTCGTCTGGAAACAGAAAAATCAACAATGAATGAAAGATGAATGCAGGCGATGATTGCAGACAGGATTCACTGCTAACAGAGAGTCAATTCCAATGTGCTTGGAGGCTCGGTATGCCTCAGTCAGTTCTGGAGCATATTTTTACAAGGGATGAACGACGCCACGTTTGGTAGTACAATTACAAAACAAACTTAATAAAAGCGCAACGGTAGTCTAGTATGCGTTGATGGTATAATTTGAAATATAAGTTTCTTCGGTGCAGAATCCCCCAGAGTATGTTCCAATCAACCTCCAGAGTCCAAATTATTCAGGCCTAGGTCCCTTTCTCCTCCAAGAAATTTCCCAATGTACAACTCTGAGACCCACCAGAGGTCTTTCCCTTTCTAAACTCTCAAGGACTCCTCGGTGTCCACGCGCCGGTAAACTCAATGAATCGCTCGCAAAGCCAGAGTGTCGGAGGTATAGGTGTCCGAAGCTTTCCTTATCTGGTTTCAAAGGACTTAATAGCAGCCGCAACACGCCAGTTGAGGAAATATGGCAACCGGAGTAACACTCTCACGTAGCCAACGAGATATCCTCCAGAGTGTTCTGCTGAGACGCATTGCAGACACCGTGGAACTTTCCTTCGCACTTATCCCAACTCCCATAAAGTAGAGTAAAACTGCGCCAGAGGTTTCTCCGCGTGTCTTCAAATCCCTCCGCCATCCACTAACACTCCAGAAGCCGACGAAACTTTTATCGGACCGACATGCACCGACGAGTTCCTTTCTTTCCGCGAGAAGCGTGCCAGTTTTATATTTACAGCGTGTAAAAGCATCAAAGCTTCGGGGCGTACCCTAATTCCTGCACTGTACAAGCATGCGAACGCGATTCGTGCCACTGGCAGGTCCAAAGCAGAGCCTCGAGGTCTGCCAATCACCCATCGAGCCATGAAATCTGAGAAGGATCAGGAAATCTTCACAAATTTCTGATGGTACGTCCAAAGTCTGTTAGGATTCCAGAGGGATAACATCTTAACCAGGAAATTCTAGCTCCATTTTGATTGATTCTCTATCGACTCCTGTCCAATCTTTCCCAATTGCAAGTCTCTGGTCGTTCCAATCCTGTGGCCTTACAATTGCTACACTTTCCTCCAAACTATCCTCAAACAAGCAACCCTGTTATTTGCTCGACATCGGACTCTCTCGCTTCCAATTTTCCCTGCTTCAACTCCAGCATCGCTTCCTCCAGTTTTCCGCTGGAATTCCAATTCTTGGCGCGGTCTTTTAACGCGTAAATATATTGTGCGAAGGGATTAATGGAGCATCGAGTTATACGCACAAATTGCCAGGCCTTTCAACGCTGGGATAGTTCAGTCGGTAACTCTGGCAGTTTAGGGGCGGCATTGTAAGCTGGGGAAGGCAAGGAAATCCCCGTTTCATTGGGTTCTCCCTCCTCGGCACCGCGATTCGCGGGTTTCTTCTGCGTACGTGCACACCACTGGGAAAGTTCGCTCTACGTGTGCGCGGTCTCGCTTTATTGTACGCCATAAATACAGGAAACTCGCCGCTGTGCACGCGACCAGGAGACACAGAGTTGTACGTCAGCCAGATAAAAGTTCCAAGTGCCAGATTCTTTCCACTCGCTCGCTTGCGTAACTTGAAAGCGGTGCAACGTCCAATTGTAA
>NW_026533058.1:15687-15909 GCF_026283585.1 Hylaeus volcanicus | reverse complement strand
TTCTAGCTTTCTGTTCCATCTCGAGTACAATTCCAGTCGACACCGTGAAAAGTACATGCAACTTTCTAATTCTACTTTACAATTGGACTAGGGTTGCAAATTTTAAGAAACTTTTAAGAGATTGGTAGCTTCAGATGTCGCTTAGTTACAGTTGTACGTTTTGGTTCAATCTTCGATACAATAATTACAATTATATATGGAACGATATTCAAGTAGAATATC
>NW_026533058.1:12100-15677 GCF_026283585.1 Hylaeus volcanicus | reverse complement strand
CTTGTATAATTGTACAATTGTACAATTGGACTAGGGTTGCAAATTTTAAGAAACTTTTAAGAGATTGGTAGCTTCAGATGTCGCTGATTAGTTACAGTTGTACGTTTTGGTTCAATCTTCGATACAATAATTACAATTATATATGGAACGATATTTAAGTAGAATATCCAACCAAATTAGTTGATTCTATGTCTGATGTCAAAGCATACATTGCATTGATTACTTTCTTCCTACTACTTGTATAATTCCTGTCCTCTCAAGTTTGCTCGTGATACATACATTCCCAACGACAATTCTGAAATTTCTATCATGCACGAATATTAATTCTTCAATTATCGAGCCACGAAAGTTCCCGTGACACGTTGTAGTTTCCAAGTCTAGTCAGTCTGCCATATTAGTTTGAACCCGAGCGTCCCAAAGTGCTCGATACCGCGTTCGTTTAAAAATGTCTGAGAGCCTTGAACTGTTCCCCCGAACTTTCCCAACTTCCTGTTCCCTTTCCCAACGCTGTCTTCATTCGTCCCTTCGCGGTTTCCTTATCCTCTTCCTCCGATATTCCATTCTCCAGCGGTTACTCCTTGTTACTGGCACATCGCCACGCGTTAACGAGGGAACAAGATGAAACTTGGTCGACAGATATATTCCTGAGGCACGGAATTCTGCGCGCGCTTTGGGAGCCGGAATATTCAGCATTGATGTGACATCACGTACACCTCGTGTCCGGGTTTTCTATGCGGTTGAGCATCCGTGCTCTTCTGTCCGAGCGCGTCCAAACCAATTTGCGTCCAAGTCTCGGCGCACGCAACTACTATCCCCGGCCGGACCTCGCCTACTCTTGCTTTTGGAAACACCTTGTTGGAACAGAAAACAGTAGAGAAGAAGAGGGTGAGATTCCAAAGTCACACAGAGTCCCTAAAGCCATCTACTTTCAATCTTCCATCATTGTACAGTCTGGCTGTACATTAAAAATTGAAAAAAGAAATCCGAGCTTGTCTAAGACTGACAAAATTAAATAAATAGAGCTTAGAGAAGGAACGTAGCTTAAATCTAGCTTAGAATAGAAAGTTACAGGTAATTTTCAGAGTCCTGTGCCTCCTGCGAGCCCCAACCCGAACCTAATAGCATTACGCTGCAATATCGAAGCTATTTGAAGCGACTACTGCCTCGTTCGACAGATTCGAGCAAGTAAGAATGCCTGGTTCAGGAGGCGGTAACAGTGGCGACGGCGCACAAGGGGATGAAAACAAGCAGGTCTAATTTCTCGCCGGCTTGGATCGTTAATTGCTCCAGAATTAAGAGAACGAGCCGAAGATAAAGACGGAGGAGGCGCGAGAGGAACGAAGAAGAACACGGGGAACTCTCGCTGCTCCTCTCTTCTCTTTTCTCTTCGACCCCTTCTCGCTCGTGCCCCCTTCGAACCGGCTTTGTGCGCCGGCGACACCCTTTCAATTTACGTCGAGGAGAAATTTATACCAAAACTTGACAATGCTAGCTCGCCCTCGGACTCCCTGGCTTTCAAGCCCTCCTCTTAAGGGATCCTCGCGCCTCCTACCAGACAGTAGGATGAAAGTAGACGGCGCTAGGGGCTCGTTGCGATTTAACTCTGCGTGACTTCTCAGACTTGACCTCTTCTTCCTCTTCTTCTTATCCATCGGAGCCTTGGGACCTTTGAGAGCTCGCCAGCCATGCAAAGAGTGCGAGTCTGACGCTCAAACTAGACGGCGTAGCGAATCGTCGCGACTTATATCGGGCTCTGAGACTTTTGAGGCTTGATCTCTTCTTCTTTTTACTAGTTGCTACCTTTGAACACACTTCAAGGGATCCCAGCGCCTCGTGCTGGCCAGAGAATGGGATGAATATGGCGCTAGGAGTTCGATGTGATTTAAGTTAGACGCTGCGTGACTTTTGAGGCTTGACCTCTTCTTCTGCTTATCCAACGGAGCCTTGGGACACCTTTGAGAACTTGCCAAGCAAATACTGGGAGTCTGATACTGAAACTGGATGGCTCAATTCCGTTAGTGACTGAAATCCGGCTCTGAGACTTTCCAGGCTTGATCTCTTCTTCTTACTAGGTGGTTATAATTTTTAAAGAATCCTCACGTCTGCTAAGTAGAGAGAGAGAGAGAGTAGAAGAGCATGACCTAGTGATCAATTTTAACTCTTATATATGGAACGATATTCAAGTAGAATATCCAACCAAATTAGTTGATTCTATGCCTGATGTCAAAGCATACATTACATTGATTACTTTCTTCCTATCCTCTTCTTCTTCTTATTCGCTAATAGCTTGCAACCTTTACGACCTCTTTAAACATTCTGCTAGGCAAAGACTAAGCGATCGTCCTCCACTTCTTCCTCTCCATTAGTAGCTCGTGTAAATTGTAAAGTATCTTCGTGCGAGTAAACAGTAGCCTAATTTGGTATCGAAGCTGCATGGTTATTTCCCGTTGGCAACGCTGTAAATAATAAAATTGTATGTAACGACTGTATACGAGAGCGAATTATCAATAATAAATGCGAGCGGCTCGCCTAAACGGGCGAGGAAATCGCGTACAGATCCAGGGGGAGAATTGAATTGCAAATTTATGTAAACTAGACATTTTGTATTTGTTTATTCTTCTTCTCCGAACCGCGTTATTCGTTCGCTGCCAGAGAAATGGGATAAAATACCGTGGGAACGTGTGCCTATGTTTTATTTTTCATCGCGCGAACGACGCTTGTTTTGAGCAGGAAGCATTACGCGTTCCAGCTTCATGTTAATTAGTTTAGTTGGTAAACGCCGTTGTGTATCCGCGAATCGGTGGAACCAGCTCGAAACCTGAACGATTTTCTGGACGGTGAACAATGAAGCGTACGTTTTCCTGTTTACCATGTAGTATCAGATTAAATTTCGGCGAAATTCCTTTCAAACTACGTCCTAGTTCACAGTAGAAGGTTTTAAAGACGGCTTCGTAGTCCCTACTAACAATGGAAATGGTAAGCTTCAGTTGAAATTCCTAGTCCTGGACACTCCAGGACTAGGATATAATATGTTATAATATATATTTACATTTGCAAATGCGAAGAAAAACAACTACCCATTTTTAAGGCCGACTTCCTTACTAAATCTAACAAATGCATACTTTTGCAACAATTTTTCTGGGAATCGTTGCAACACCCTGGCGCGTGGCAAGCAATAGCAGCATTTCACCGAAATCTAAATATTTCAGCAGCAATGTGCGTCTAACTGGACCGCGGCGCAACTGCACAGCGCGACCAAACAACTACTCTGCGACTTAACTTCTCCGCGACTTAATTTAAATATATTTGCACCACTGAGGACGTTTCGCGGAAACGCGAAACCACGGAGGAGAGACAGCGTCGAACGCTACGAGTTGTGGTGGCAAATTTAGCGGAATGATATATTTAGAGACCTAACTAACGATGGGAGGCAATTAAAGATATTATTTTTGGGAGACAGCAAACTTACTAGAACCAAATGATGATTGTTTAGTATAGGATCTAAGCCAGACCTAACTCAAGGCAATTATAAATATTATTTTTAGGAGCCAAGAAGCTTCCTCTAGCCTTCAACTTA
>NW_026533058.1:8751-12090 GCF_026283585.1 Hylaeus volcanicus | reverse complement strand
CATATAAAGAAATGTATACAGTATATACATATAAAGAAATGTATACAATAAAGAATCACTTCAGAGACTATCTACCTACTTCTGACCTAACTAACGCCAGGAGACAATTAAAAATATTATTTTTGGGAGACAGCAAATTTACTAGAACCAAATGATGATTGTTTAGTATAGGATCTAAGTCAGACCTAACTCAAGCGACAAGGCAATTAAAAATATTATTTTTAGGAGCCAAGAAGCTTCCTCTAGCCTTCAACTTACATGTAAAGAAATGTATACAGTACATACATAAGAAGAAATGTATACAGTACATACATAAGAAGAAATGTATACAGTACATACATATAAAGAAATGTACACAGTAAAGAATCACTTCAGAGACTATCTACCTACTTCTGACCCAACTAACGCCGGGAGACAATTAAAAATATTATTTTTGGGAGACAGCAAACTTACTAGAACCAAATAATGATTGTGTAGTATAGGATCTAAGCCAGACCTAACTCAAGCGACAAGGCAATTATAAATATTATTTTTAGGAGCCAAGAAGCTTCCTCTAGCCTTCAACTTACATATAAAGAAATGTATACAGTACATACATAAGAAGAAATGTATACAGTAAAGAATCACTTTAGAGACTATCTAGAACCTTGACTGTTATTCATAGATCAAGCCTTAATCAGCAACTATTTCTAAGTACTTTGTAAGCAGATCTAAACAATAAACGTTTAGTTTATGCCTGTGTTAGTTGTTCCAGGCTTAAAAGACAACGTCTGCCACTCGATCGGCCGTCCCGGCGTTCCCTTTTGTGCGCTTAATCGATTTGGCAGATGAACGACTCGATTCTCGTGTCTTTCGGTGAGGAACTGTTCCATTCCAGGGGTTCCTTGGCATGGAAATAGTAGGAACGAAACGGCAACGTCCTCCATCCTCTTGTGGGTTCATTTTTGTTTCAGCCCTCCATCCTTGGTCCCGTCCAATTTTTCCCAGGGACAATAAGAAGACAAAGGAATTAAAAGCGGTCCACATTATGTAACCGCCACGGCGCTGTTTGCTTCGTTATGGAACTAAGCGCTGCGCTTTAAGAGTCTCTCGCCCTTAAATAGCCTCTCGGGCATCCAGAGAGGGACGAAGACACGGTATAGCGAAACCGAGAGAGAATCTGGAGAACCAGGGGACACTTTACCAGTTAGGACGCTCCTGTTTGCTGTTTTTCCGCGCACTTCGTCTCCTCCTCTCTTGCTTTACCGCACTTCTCTCCCATTTCTCTTTTTTTGCGTCCCTTCGCGTATTTTCTCTGCGCACCTCTTTCTGTCACCTGGCCTCCTCGCCGGCATTCTGAAATATACATACATCCACGACTCCTTTTTTTGCAGGCCTTTTTCTAAGGGCCGACTCGCTTATCATACTCGTCGATCCCTTCACCGTTAACTCTCGAGGATTTCGAGGTAACTCTGTCAGAATTCAGGCTTCTGAATTCCCTTGCAATTTCTAACAACTTGCCGGGACAGTTTCAGCTGGCTGATTTTGGCGAATTTCGACGACAGAAGACGGGAGTCGTTGGATGCTCACCAGGTTCAATAATCGCATTCTGGTCCCTCCATAATGGCCATTTCATATTTATAAATGATCAGTCCAGTGCTTTCTTCCAAATCGAGCAACCCTTTCCAGTTTCGTCCGGCATATTGCTTCCAATACCTGCAATCTTGAAATGTTCCCAGATATCAGAAAATGCACCTCGAATCATTTAAGAATTTAAATAAGAATATAAATTACAATTGCATAAGCCTTGCGAGTACCTTCCTTCTATTCCTCATCAAGAAACAGGCCTAGCCTTTATAGATCCCTTTCAAACCTATCTCTTATCCTATCTTCCACGATCTTCCTTCTTAAAGACATGAAATGAAAACGTTGCACCTCCTCGTTGCAATAAGTTCGTCCCTCCTTTGTCTGGAGGACGTCTCCTGTGACCACTGAAGGGTGAAGGAGGCCAGGACAGAGACCCCAGAGCATCTTTCTGTCTGTTCTTTTCTCCATCTACCTGTTCAGAAGCGAAAGGAGAGCCATGCATAAAGGCAACAGTTCAGAAGGCCGACGGTAAAGCAACCTTCCAACACATTATGTAACAACGTTTAAGGTCGACGAGGCGTGAAGCGTACCCTTCCGCCTTGTCGTCGACGTTCCTGGCCAGTTCGACCGATCTCTCGGCATTCACTGTAGCCACAGGTGAACCCTACGACGCTAGACGACCGTGGAGGGAGTTTATACGTTCGAGGGAAGGTCAACGTTCTGGCACAGGGGCGTCTGCGAAATTTTCTGGGGGTTAGATAACAGTCTAAAGGCTTCGAAGAGGTGCCGAGGATCCCGATTCAGAGTGGGGGATTCCTGAAGAAGAGAAAAGGATGGTTACTTGTAATTCGGAGAGAATTCAGAATTCGTAACTCTTGATTGGGCGGATGGATTTCAATTACCGAAACGGAAAACTGCGTGTCGTTGGTAGAATTTAAAAAATCATAGAGTTCTATGAGATCTACCAGGGAAAAAAGTTTCAGTCGAAAACGTTCGTTATTAAGAGAGCTGTGAATTTTTGAAGATCATGTATCTCTGTGACTCCTTCGAGAACTTGTCACAGAGATACACGATCTTCGAAAATTCACAGCTCTCTTAATAACGAACGTTTTCGACTGAAACTTTTTTCCCTGGTAGATCTCATAGAACCCCACAGAAAAGATATACAAACTTTTTCTCTGACGTGAAAGCGCAATTTTTTAAAAATGAAGGAATGACTTTTTCGAAAACATCGAACAGGGCGAGTGCAAGGACAGGTCCCGAACCGAACGACGGAGGAATTTAAGTCGTTCCCACGGGAATGATCAACCGAGTAATTTCGTTCGATTCGCAATGAAAAGGCAGCCATTGCCGCGGAAAACTCTCGTTAAAACCGCGCGTGTACGCTCGAGTTTGCGAATGTTCTACGGATCCGTACGAGTAAGCAAAGGTCACCTTCGTTATTTCAAGGCTCGTTGACCTACTACGATATTTCCAAACGTGCGAAGTACGAGGGCGAAACGGTCTCCCTTTTATTTAACAGAAAATTTTCCAACCGGATTCCCGGAGGTTCGCTCGCCGTGTAACTTCGCTTCTTGTTTTCCTAATTATAGGAACAACTTCTTCGGACGGTCGAGCTTTCCCCAATTCCTCGCAACTTTTTCCAGGAAGGATTCCCGGGATCCTTAAAATTCGGTACTTGAGTTATGCACTGCAGATTGGATACTCTCTCCGCGCTGGAGAGAGGGAGAGAGAGAGAGAGAGAGAGAGAGAGAGAGAGAGAGAGAGAGAGAG
>NW_026533058.1:7966-8741 GCF_026283585.1 Hylaeus volcanicus | reverse complement strand
GAGAGAGAGAGAGAGAGAGAGAGAGAGAGAGAGAGAGAGAGAGAGAGAGCGAGAGAGAGAGAGAGAGAGAGAGAGAGAGAGAGAGAGAGAGAGAGAGAGAGAGAGAATTTGGCAAAAGTGAGTCGAGATTAAATGTTCGGTGAAATGTGGGTCGCGTTCCGCTTGTTTAAGTTATGAATAGGTTCGAAGGAAATCTCATCAGAAACTTTTCATAGGAGAGTGCAATTTCAGTGGTACAACATCCACTTTTATTTTAGAGAAGAGAAGCTACTTCAATGTACGCACTACCACCTGGAATAATTCTGCTGGCTCGTTGTTTATTAAACGTATCGCGTATATTGATACCGCCATTGATTCATGCTAACTGTCTAATTTGAAAGTTGGGACAAAGTTGAGAGTCGGTAATGTTTGTTGCCACTGTCTGTAGGAGAAAGTTGCTGAAGAAGACACGCCTAAGAGGACAGAATGAATGCAATTATCGATTCCGCGAGGTAGTCTCGTGAAATTCACTTGCCTGTTGATTCGTCGAGTGTCTCCTTGAGATGAAATAAGGGGCACAGGGTATTCAGGCACTAAGAGAGGTCAAAGTGCCTGGCTGATGAGTCGGGAAAAGGTTTCCAGGATGAAAAGTCACCGCGATTCGAGTACCACGCGATGGGAATCAACGTTTCTCTGTATTCCTTATTTACATTTATGCAATTCCAGCTGAACTTGACCGAAGATATTATCTTTTCAATATTCTAATGATCTGAGCCCTTTTCTAATTTTCTGCAAT
>NW_026533058.1:6035-7956 GCF_026283585.1 Hylaeus volcanicus | reverse complement strand
AGCCATTATTTATATTTCTACAATTTTAATGAGTTGACCTAGACCTATGAAAATATTTCCTTTTCAATATTCTAATGATCTAAGCTCTTTTCTAATTTTCTGCAATTTTAACAAGTTTACCTGCACCAAAGAAAATATTCTATTTTAATATTGTCTGCAATTTTAACAAGTTTACCTGCACCAAAGAAAATAGCCATTATTTATATTCCTCCAATTTTAATGAGTTGACTTGGACCTAAGAAAATATTTCCTTTTCAATATTCTAATGATCTAAGCCCTTATCTAATTTTCTGCAATTTTAACAAGTTTACCTGCACCAAAGAAAATATTCTATTTTAGCATTCTGATACTCCAAGCCATTATTTATATTCCTGCAATTTTAATGAGTTGACTTGGACCTACGAAAATATTTCCTTTTCGATATTCTAATGATCTAATCCCTTATTATCACTTTTACGTGGTACAATCAATGAATTCGTGCTCGCATGCAGTATGAAAATGAAGAGGGGTCAGGAATTTATCACAGGCACAGCCCCCATGTGTCGTTAAGAATGGCGAAACCAAATCACGATTATATGCAGCTCATTAACGGGGCATTAACGTGTTATCGCCGGTTAGAAGTGGTATTTAGTCACAGTGGTGATCCAGTGCGATACACGCAAGAGAATTCCATTCAGTTCTAATAACATTCCATAATACCAACACGAATCTACGCCAATTCCAGCGCATTATTGGCACCACGCCGCTGTACCGCAATGAAAAGCGATGGGATCGATAGTCGAAATGGGCTGTTCCTTCGCTTTCTTGTTTATAAATCACATTAACCATCTCCCTCCGAGTTTCTTTCAAAATCGACGTAATAAATTCAACTGCTTTATCGATCTAAAATATTTTTTTTAATTAAAACACGATCTGGTCTAAGTTTATAATTCATGTAAATCCTCTCTCTTTGAATTTCTTTCAAAATCGACGTAATAAATTCAACTGCTTGATCGATTCAATATATTTTTCAAGTCAAACGATGAATTAGGCTAAAGAAAACCTCTTTGTAGCGCTTGGATAATCTTCGATTCATCCCTAAAAAAATTCACAAATGCGTTCCCTGTTGACCCAATGGCCCTGGTAGGACTCAAAACATTCAAGCAAATTTAAAAATCATCGAACATGGATCGCCCTTAAAAAAGTACTTGCAGCTTGAAAAATCGTTTCAAAACCTCCCAAGAAGCTTCGTTTGCCACTGCTCCAGCACTTTCCCCCCCCCCCCCCCGACACCCTCAATAATCCCCCCCCAACCCTGTAAATTCGTCAACGTTCGCCTAAATCCCGCAGGAAAGATCCAGGTACCCGGAAGCATAAATAACGAAACTTCTTTGTGAATCGGAGACAGAATAATCCCCCCCATGGCCTGCACCAACAGTCTTCGCTTCCCGCGAGCAATTTGCATGGAGATCCATGGGGAGAGACGCGGGATTAGCCAGCGAGATAAATATTCAGAGCAAGGACAAGGGGATGAGATTCGTCTTGGCCGCTGCTGGCGATTTTTTAATCGAATTATAAGGCGCCTGATAAATCTGAACATTCGTCTAGCTCCTAGGCGTACCTTGGCCAGGGCCGTATAACCGTGCAGAGCTGGGAGGGGGGAGGTGGTGGGAATTTATGGACGCCACAGGCGCGACCTGCACAGCTTTTCGACGGCCGCGGGGGCCATGCAATAATTATTATCGAATTTCCATTTGCAAGACTCTCGTTTGCTGGCAAAACGACGAGGAAATAGAGAAAGGAGAGGTCGTCCCGGGGAAGGTACTTGGACACCTGTTCCTGAGACCTGCACCAAAGAAAATATTCTATTTTAGCATTCTGATACTCCAAGCCACTATTTATATTCCTGCAATTTCAACCAGTTTACTTGGACCAAAGATAA
>NW_026533058.1:2777-6025 GCF_026283585.1 Hylaeus volcanicus | reverse complement strand
AATATTCTAATGATCTAAGCTCTTTTATAATTTTCTGCAATTTTAACAAGTTTACTTGGACCAAAGATAATATTATCTTTTCAATATTCTAATGATCTGAGCCCTTATTTAATTGTCTGTATGTCGATGATGTTGTAGGAAAATTAAATAGAAACGCTTGGAGCACACTACATCTAACCCAGACTTAATACAGTCTCACAGAGACCTACCCAGGCCTACATAAAGGTATCCAGACGTAACCCAGACCTGCTCTACCCTTTAAATATCGCTACACCTCGAATCTGTATTCTACTATTCATTTAAATATTTTCTTTTCACTTTAGAGGAAAACTTTCTGCGAGGGAAAAAAATAACTCGAGACAGGTGTCTATAAAAAAAAAAAAGGCCCGTGGAAACATTCATTTTGGAATAATAATAAGAAGGATAACTTGATTAATCCTCCCGCGCGTCGAGGTGTCGTTTTTCACTTGATTAACGTCAAATTTCGCTTGTAAATTCACTGTCCGTAATTGCGAAGCAGTGCTTAAATAGTTTGTAGCCGACGTTTCCAGAGTTCTGGATAATTTATGGAAACCGCATCAAAGCGTCGGGAAAGCGTAAAAAAAAAAGAAAAAAGCGTGCGACATAATATCCTCTCGCGATAAAGCGTCGTTTAATCGCTTGTCCAATTAATGGGCAAGTAGCTACGGCCAGATACGCTTTAGGGAGTCTAGGAACTATCGGTCGGCGAGTTTAGAAGCCATTACAGAATTCCTGTTCGATACAGGTTCGGAGTGTAGCGATATTTAAAGCTAGAGTAGGTCTGGGTTAGGTCTGAGTTAGGTCTGGGTTAGGTCTACTTGGGTTTACGTGGGTCTAGCCATGTCTGGATTGCGTCTACAGAAAGTACAGAGAAGATTTGTCTGTAGAGTAAAAACTGAATTCTTGAAAAACAGAAGAATGATTGTTTCGAGGATTCCCAAGGCCCAGAGCTCTCTTAATAACGAACATTTTGTATTGAAACTAGTTAGGTTTACGTGGGTCTAGCCGTGTCTGGATTGCGTCTACAGAAAGTACAGAGAAGATTTGTCTGTAGAGTAAAAACTCAATTCTCGAAAGACAGAAGAATGATTGTTTCGACGATTCCCAAGGCCCAGAGCTCTCTTAATAACGAACATTTCGTATTGAAACTTTTTTCCCCTGTAGATCTCACGGAACGCTACAGAAAGTATACAGAAAGTTTTTGTGTAAAATGAAAACATTTGTTTGAAAAATAACGGAATAACTTTTTGAAGAATTTCCAGTGCAAGCACAGTCCGGGGCCCCATTGGCTAGGGTACCTCGGGGTTGCCGAGCCGGTACTGTAGCTACAGACACAGCTACAGGCCCCGAGGACTAATCTTGTTCCTATTCCTATCGTTACATCCTCTTACGAGCCTCTTAGAGGCTCGCTTGATCTCGACGCATGGCAGTGGCCAGAAACAACAATTTCCAGACGTAACTCAGACCTAGCCCCTATTCAAATCCGGCGTTAAACCGCGCGCAGTGGCCAGGGAAGGCACGTTACAGCTCCTCCAGTGCACCTTTGTTCCCAGCGCGGCGCCTACGCTCTAAATTCGCCTTTGAAGCGCCACGACGGCGCCCTCTCGAGAAGAGTGCTGCTCGTCCACCGCGGCGTGCACAGCTGCTTCCACGGAAAGAGTAGGATGCTGGAAGCTGGAGCTACGGTCAGATTGTGGAAGGGAGGTGTAATTATTTAAATATACGTCTCCCGGGGGGAGCATCGAGCAGGAATATTTCACAGGTGGAGCGATATTACTCCAGTAACTTACGTCCAGCCATCCTGGCCAGATGTTTCTGGAAGCTCGAGACCAACGAGTATTTACGACCGGACCCGACTTCCTCCGGCTCGTGTCACGTGGCCGGGTTCGTTCCAGGAGTGGGGAGCGGAGGAGACGAGCAGAGACGAGGAGTGGGACGAGCGCTGGAGGGGAAGATCGGCCAGGTTGGAGGGAGCCAGTGGCTGTGTTGTACCCCGATATTGATGTCAAGGTCTTCCATCTCGGTCGTACTCTCTTCTCGCGTGGGTCACGCGAAATCAATAGGATGAAATCGTCGCCGACAGGCGTCTTCTCGCTTCCCCTGGCTTCCACCTTTTGTTCTGGACCGGGATCAAAGAATATATTTAGAAATTGTTCAGCAAGCGCGCGTGGTACGAGTTAGGTCTAGGTACAAGTTGCGAGTCTAGATCTTGATATAGATCTTGATATAGATGTTGATATAGATGTTGATATAGATGTTGGTACCTTGTAGTCGGGTTTAGTTGAAGAATTTAAAGTAGAGTGCTTGATAGTTCCTGGTTTGTGTTAAATCCCTGGTCCAATGTTTCTTCTTTCATTTCTCACCTCCAACCGCTCTAATCGCATCCCAAGGGTCTAGGTTGAGTTCGGTCTTGATGTCTTGTTGATTCAAAGTTGAGTTAAAGAATGTATATTAGAATGCTTGATAGACTATAGAGTTTGATCCTTGACGGATCTAACGTTTCGTTTCTCACCTCTAAACGCTACAATTGCACTCCAGGCATTTTCGAGTCAGCCGGTCGGTGTTGGTGAGCCAATTAAAACTTGATCGAGTAGAGAAAGGGAAACTGGAGGACGAAAGAAGCAAAGCCTACAAAAGTGGCACTGGGAATAGCCAGTAAGCAATGAAATAGACGGCAACGGCGTCGATTTTGAAAAATTCGATTAACAGCCACAATGGCCACCTTCCTGAGGCATCCCTTGGCCTTTCACTCGTTTCCGTCTCGCCAATCATCCCCCTTTCCTCCGGCAGGATGTTCTCTTTCCCTCTGTTTCTACTTTTTCCTTTGCTTGTCCACCCTCTGTTCTCGCCGCTTCCTTCCAGTCCCTCCCTTCGACGTTTTACACCTTCGAGCTAAATATTTAGAGCGAGGAACGAAGCTGGATGCGAGACGTGGGCGAGTGGCGGATTGGAAGGGTGGTTTCAGAGCCTGCAGCTAAGGGTAGGAACAAAAGGCGAGCCTCGCACCTCCGAGGCAGTCGCTCAGAAAGATGGTGGGCGATTGTGGGAACAGCCAGTGCCGTCTCAACGCGTGGCCGCACTGGGTGCTTCGTCAGGGTCCCTATGCTACGTTCAACTCTAACCTTCTCCAACTAAACTCGCAATCAGTATCCCAAGGCCCCCTATAGTCGAGCTTAACAGCCTCTAGCCCCCCTATAGTCAAGCTTAGAAGTCTATAACCCCCCTAT
>NW_026533058.1:2303-2767 GCF_026283585.1 Hylaeus volcanicus | reverse complement strand
AGTCTCTAGCCCCCCTATAGTCAAGCTTAGTAACCATTAGACAATTAGTCAAGCTTAGAAGTCTATAATTCTCCTATAGTCAAGCTTACAAGTCTCTAATCCCCCTATAGTCAAGCTTAGAAGTCTATAACCCCCCTATAGTCAAGCTTAGAAGTCTCTAATCCCCCTATAGTCAAGCTTAGAAGTCTCTAATCCCCCTATAGTCAAGCTTAGAAGTCTCTAATCCCCCTTTTGTCAAGCTTAGAAGTCTCCAATCCCCCTATAGTCAAGCTTAGAAGTGTCTAGCCCCCCTATAGTCAAGCTTAGAAGTCTCTAATCCCCCTATAGTCAAGCTTAGAAGCCTCTAGCCCCCCTATAGTCAAGCTCAGAAGCCTTTAGCCTCCCTATAGTCAAGCTTAGAAGCCTCTAGCCTCCCTATAGTCAAGCTTAGAAGTGTCTAGCCCCCCTATAGTCAAGCTTAGAAG
>NW_026533058.1:0-2293 GCF_026283585.1 Hylaeus volcanicus | reverse complement strand
TAGTCAAGCTTAGAAGTGTCTAGCCCCCCTATAGTCAAGCTTAGAAGCCTGTAGCCCTCCTATAGTCAAGCTTAGAAGCCTGTAGCCCTCCTATAGTCAAGCTTAGAAACCTCTAGCTGGCCTTGCAACCGAACCCAGTACTTATTCTCTGGCCCCCTATAGTAAACCCTTTAGCTTAAAAACCTCTGGCTCTCTCTGCTGGGGAGTCCAGTACCCTCTATCCCCCTGTACCTGGAGCCAGGTACCCTCTAGACACCTGTGCACTCATCTCTGAGGTCAGGGAAAAGTCAAGATCGGCTCGCTGTGTGAGAAAGAGCGACAAAGGACAGAAACCGGGGAGGAAACAGCGAGAAGCGAGGTTAGAAGGGTGTTTGCGTAGGAAATGGAAGTTCAGGGCGAGGGTGTGTGGAGTGGAAGGGTGAAAAGGGGCGGCGGGGAGTCTGGAGCAGTGGCTGGGCAGAAGTCAAGTGCGGGAAGCGAGGTTAGGTGGCGAGCAGAGTGGCGGATTTGGCGGGACAGGAAACAAGTGGCGACACTTGGCGTTGGACGGACGAAGCGGGAAGGGCTTGGGGATATCTAGAAGGGACGAAATGTGGAGGAAGAAGCCAGGGAAAGGACGGATTAGGAAGTGTCCGAGGTAGCGACGAAGAGAAGAGCGTAAGAAGGAAGAGATTAAAATTAAAATATGCAAGGGAGATTTTCAGATGCGTCTGAGGGGAAATTAGGTGGTTAAAGGAGGAGAAGATACAGCTAACCAGATCGAGGGGTATGCTAAAGAGGAAAGGAGAGGGGTGGGAGAAAGTAACGGGGATGTTGGTAATTAAATGTGAGAGAGAGAAAATGAAGAAACGAGGTGTGAGATAGTTCCGGGAGGTATGAGGGGGTCCTAGAAGGGAGTAGAGGGATGAAGAGCAGAAATGAGAGCCGGTGCAAGCATGGTGAGAAAGGAATGAAGAAACGAGAGAGAGAGAGAGAGAGAGAGAGAGAGAGAGAGAGAGAGAGAGAGAGAGAGAGAGAGAATAAAGGAATGAGGTGTGAGATAGTTTAGGGTGGTGGCGAGGGAATGAAAAAAGAGCAGAAATAAGAAGAAGAGGATAGAGTATGCTAGCCCGCGGGCAAAGCTAGGTTGTCTGGCAAGGCTAGGTTAAGTGCAAGCGGAAGTGACGTGCGCCGTTTAGGCTGAGAGCGAGCGGCGAAGGCCTAGGTGCCATAAGCTGACAATGAGAGGGGGGATGAATGGGGATGTTTGCGTAGGGGAAATTGTTGTAAGCGAGAGAAGCGAATAAACTGTACCGTGCAAGCAAATATTCGAGTTACCGCGCGATGCATAATGGAACAAAACTATGCGGTACAGAGAATTCTCGAGGACAATTTGAAAAAATCCTAACTCCCGATCGGGCGAACGCATTTCATTTATTAAAACAGGAAACGACGTGTCGTTCGGTGAAGAAATTTAAAAAAAAAATATCTTTTCGAACGAGTCTAATTTTTAGTACGTTCAGCGAAAGAATGTGTAAAAAGTTGCACGAGTTTTAAAAATTCCTAGAGCTCTCACAGTAATGAACATTTTGGTAATTAAATGTGAGATTTTGGATCGACACTTTTTTCCCCTGTAGATCTCACGGAACACTACGGAAAGTATAGAGAAAGTTTTTGTCTAAAATGAAAATGCAATTTTTGAAAAATGACGGAACGATTTCTTTCACCACTCCCAAAGAAACGAAACGGACTATCGATGGTTACCAACGTTGCATCACTCTTTCAGCTAACGACCTATCTATCTACGAAAATAATTTCCCGCTTCGTCGGTCCAAACAAAGCCTACTTCGTTAAATAACACGCAGGAGAAACATCTATTATCCGCGAGAAAAAAATTCCCAAAGAAACAGAGGTCTCAATTTTCCTCGAATCTTGCGATACCACAAATAGAATCCGCGACATTGTTACGCGATGTCTCTGATTGATACCTGTTCAGGACCAGAAGTATTTAGAAGAAACCGATAGTTCTTCCCCGTGCGGAACGAGCGAGGAATAAAACATTCGGGTGGCATTTAAGCGGTGGCCCATCCGGCGCCGTTGAAAACAAGTTTCCGCGACAAGAATTGGGAGAGAGAGAGAGAGAGAGAAAAAAAAACCCGCGGAAGAAGCGATCCTCGGAAGAGACAGCCCAGTAAAATGCTCTCATAAAACGAAACCTTTTGAGCAAACCAGCGGACTTTGCCGTCCCGTGCTCTCATTTGCCCGCAGCGGCGAGCGGTCGGAGGCAAAAAAAAAAAAAACACGGGGGGAGAGA
>NW_026533057.1:0-3130 GCF_026283585.1 Hylaeus volcanicus | reverse complement strand
CTCGCCTCGAATATACCGTGAAGTTGGCCGTACTTAAGCATGCTATAAGGGCAGGGGAAGCGGCGGACCCTGCCCTTAGAGAAATGATGAAAGATGACACGCTGCAAAAGCGGCTTAAAATGTACGCCAACTCACTTAGAATAAATTGGCCGGCCACCCTCCCTGAGATCGAGTCAGCGCGAAAAAGGTTACGAAAATGTGAAACGGATAAATGGCAAGAACTCGTATCTCAGGGACAGGGGGTGGCCGACTTCCGCCGCGATAGAATAGGAAATGCATGGCTTGGAGCCCCGTGGCTCCTGAAATCATCGCGATTCATCGACGCCCTCAAGCTCAGAACTAACACATTCGGTAATCGAGTAACTCTAAAAAGAGCAAATGAGGGCGTCGATATGACGTGCAGGAGGTGTCGCGCACGGCCTGAAACACTCGGGCACATTATTGGCGGGTGTATACACATCAAGCCCATGCGTATAAAACGCCATGATGAAATAAAAGATCTAATCGCGAATAAAGTGGGCTCGAGGTGTACCGTGTTTCCAGAACCAACCGTAAAAGTTTTGGGGGAGCTCCTAAAGCCGGACCTGGTAATTAAAGACCAGGAAAAGCTCCTCGTGGTCGACGTTACAGTCCGCTACGAGAATCGAGCAAACCTAAAACGCGCGCTTAAAGAAAAGATCGATAAATATACGGTCGCTGCGGAATTCATTAAACAAAGATTAAAATGCGCGGAAGCTAAAGTCCTGCCAATAGTGGTTGGGGCCAGGGGCGCGATGCCTCCAGAGACATTAAAAAACCTCCGGGAGCTGGGGCTCACCAAAAGCGACTCATTGACGGTCTCAATGATTGCATTGAGATCGTCAATCGAGATAGCAAACGCTTTCATCGACTATAATAATATCGACTAACCCTATGGGGGATATACCAACAACATATGCGTATACCTTTTATTACGCATCGTCTTTTTGAAATCGTCGTTAAAAATCGTCGTTAAAAATAATACCTTAACCAAATGACTGTCGATAAAAGCGATTGCTTAGTTAGCCCACTACAAGAACAGTGGTGCGAGTCGTAAGGCAATTCGAACTCATTCGAATGTGCTACGGCGGCAGAGCGGGCTCAGTATGCATGAACTGAGCCCGGGCGGATGCCTCCACGTGGCATTCCCTGGGAACACTCTCCAAAAGAGATGTGGCTAAATCCGCTTTCCCTTCGAGGGGACTCTGTTCTGTCTAATTTTTCCAGGCCTGTTTGGGCAGTCCTCAATGGTCTGTATCAGAATATACAGGGGCGGGTTTCGCTAGAAAGTAGACCCCTACCCCGAAATCGCGATAGTTTGTCGTCGGTTCGTTGTTAGTTGTTGTTGTTAAGTTTGAAGCCCTACGGGGGGATATACCCCGAAAGTTCACCCTCTTGCATTATATGCAAGACGGTGCAGTATTTAGCCAAATGCCTCGTCATCTAATTAGTGACGCGCATGAATGGATTAACGAGATTCCCATCTGTCCCTATCTACTCAGTCTTACCTGAACGCTCGACCCGAGCGGACGTGTCTCGCTTCGCTCCGTGCCCAGGTATAGGCTACCCCCTCCGCCGCCATCTTGTGCAGCCCACGCGTCACGTACGCATCGCGTTGTGCCGTGAAATCGACGTTTTCGTCATTTAAAAAAAACACTTTGTGCTGTATCTGTGGACTTTCTGAAGAAATCAGTGCAACATATTATATTATTATTTAATAATCTCAGTGCCCGAACATGTTATTTCGGTTCGCGAGAGCCGACTATCGCTCTAGGGCCATTTTTTAACGTAAAATAACGCTCAACAGTGTAATCTCATTATTAATTAATATCATAGCATTGGTGATTAATTACTTTTACTAATATATCGCGTGTTAGTGCGCGTTTTAGCCTAAAAAAGCGTATTCCCTTTGTCCGTGGCGTCGCGCCTTTGTTCGCTGGGTTCTCCCGACGCGTGGGGGTGACGTCAGCGTCGTTGGGCGTTGGCCGACCGACTGCGCGCGCGCGCGCAGACTACAACGCGGCAAATTAAACGCGCTAGACAGCGCACGGTTACATACAACTATGAGCGACACGGATCAACCCTTCGTCAAGCCCACTTTCGAGAGGAAGAAAGAGAAGCGCAAAAAGAAAAAGAAGGACGCAGAGGAAGAAATGGATGCGTCGAGTGCTATGGAATCGACTGCCTCCCAATCCACCCAAAAGAAACCAGCACTTGGCAAGCGACATCGGCGTCCCACTGATGAAGACGAATCATCAGACTCGTCTGCCCCTGATAAGGACACAAGTCCTTGCCAGAGGACCAAATTGCCGATCAAAATCAGCCGGTCAAAATCAGGAGAGGAAACCGACACGGTAAGTGCTACCCCCAAATCGGTTCCTCTGGTACGCCCCACAACTCGCCCAACGAACTCCGCGCCGTCCAAAACCAAACCAATCCCAATCTCTACCGCTGACAATACCCCCACCGTGGCATATGCTCAAAAGGCCACGTCCCTCGTAGACGAGGTTCTTAAATACTGCCTTGATGAAGGGAAAAAAATCGGCAAAATCCAGACTACATACATCATGGAGCGCGTCTCGGATTTGAATAGGATTGTTACGCACCTAGCGTTACGAAATAATTTTCTATCGGGCGCTCTTCAAGCGATCCAGTCGTCCCCCGACCATGTCTCTCAAACTAGCCGCGCGTCGCAGCCAACCAGGGCTGTCGCTCCCCCACCGCGTCTGCTCCCCCCACCCCCACGACTTTCTCGTACGCTAGCATAGCTGGCAGAAACCTCGCCGCGCAACGACACAACGCCGTCTCCCCCCACCTCGCCGCGCCCCCCTCCTCTAGTGTCCGCACTACCCCCACCCCAATGCCTCTTCTTGCGCCAAACGGCGCCCTCCCCACCAAGCCACGCGCGGTTACCGAGCAAGTAATCGCGGCCGCGCTCTCTGCTCCCGCGCGGCATTGCGTAGTAATTCACCCACAAAGTTCTGTGGACTGCGACAGCGCAACCACAAAGAAAATAACCTTCAAGAATGTCGACTTGCGCAAGGCGCAAGTTGGCATTAAATCAGTTAGGCCCACCAGAGATGGTGGAATTATAGTCGAGACTCCGAACGCG
>NW_026533056.1:0-2673 GCF_026283585.1 Hylaeus volcanicus | reverse complement strand
AACCAAGCAATCCTGTTTCGAGTCTCGCCATAATTATCTCGCCTTTTCTCTTTGCGTCGTCAATGAAAATTTGTTGTTCAAATATCCTAAAATAGATTTTCCATTTATTCTCCATCTAGCAAATCTATTTCATCTCTATCTCATCAAAGAATTTCAGTTCGAGGTTCTACAAAAGCGGGTCAGCGAGATTGCTCGTTGAATTCGAGCGGCGAAAACGATAGCGCGCGGCGGCTAGGAAAGGAAAAAGAATGATAAGTGATGCGAGTAGCGGAGATGGGGGAAGAGGGGGCGGGGGTGCGAGAACCGGTGAACTCGGAGTGATATGTACGGGCGTAGGTATGCGGGGTGAATATTTCACGAGGAAAATTCAGTTACGTCCCGAAGATTCTCAGGACACGTAGAGCTCGTCCGCCACTGCGGAGCATTTCGGAGTATTTCAGACTTAGTTAGAACGTTTGCGTTCCTATTTAACGTCCGATGCCTGCGATTCCTTCGCGGGTTACCTTCATGTTTTCCTTGCGCGGATACACTGCATTTTTATGCGTAGCCGGGCTGCATCGCGCATTCTGCCGGTGATATTTTTTTATAGCGACGCGTTACTTTGACATCCCGAGAAATCCCTCACAAATTTCCCTGCGGTCGCGTTCGAGGATAGACGACGCCTCGATAGCGGAAATTTCAATATTTTTACGGAGAATATTTCGTCGACTCTGACGAAGCGTTAGTACAATAATTGGTAACCGTGGAATAATACATAAGGTACGAAATTTGTCTGCTTAGGTTTTTGATTTTTAATTTTAATTTTATTGTCCCTGTGATTGTAATGTTTCATTGTTTTAGTAAGTTCATTGTTGACGTTTTAATATTATTATCTGTTTTCCCTACATTCTTCCATCTACGTACTCAAATTTTGGATTCTGTTGTATTCTACACATGTAGTGCAGAAAAAAACGATGTTCGCGTTCGAAACAACTTCCAGTGAGACAATTTTAGTTTCTCAAAATATATACAGTCAACCTTATAAGTATTTGTATCCTGCATGTCTAAAGTAAATGATAGGATCGATGTTTCCAATTCAATCTTTAATTGTAAATATCTAGATGAATAAACTTTATACATTAATTTATTTGAAAACATCACATCTATCGTTTAATTTAGACAAACTTCTTCAATGAATATAGAAGGTGCGAATACTTACGAGACTGACTGTATAAAGTGAAGTACTTTTGGAAAAAACATCAAACAAAAGATGCTTTCGAACCTGAAAATTCTGATTTAAATGAAACTTTGTGTGAATGAAAAGCATATTGTAGTATTCAAAGAACGAAGTCTCTTTTTTATAACGTTTCTTATTACTATTCCGAAGACGATTAGCTCGCTATTACTCGCGACGAAGTATCGTTCGATTGACCCGTGCGACGAGTCGAGATGACCAACGAAACCTGACTTGCAACGTTACGACAACCTATATCGAGAGCAATTTCTCCGAAGTCTTCCAGCCTCGAAAAGGCGACGTCAACTTCCCGGAATTAATATTCCCCCAGTTACAAAGCGCTGACATCGCTGGCTAGAGTCGAAAGTAAAAATTCTTGTGTGTCCCGGAGAGAGGACTCTTTCGAGACGTGGTAGCGCAGAATCGAATTCCTCGCCTCATACGCAGGGTCTAGCGAAAGAGAAGGAGGTGCAGGGTGATATGAGGGGTCGATGGAGGGTGGAATGGAAAGAGGGTTGGAAGCTGAGTCGACGTCTTTCAGCCGATATAAGCGCGGAGTGCAGGCGGAAACGGGAAAGAGACAGACGCGAAAAGAAACAGCCGTAGGGACGTGGCAGAGGGGGGGAGGGGGGGGGCGGAATGGGAGGAAGGCCAGAAGGAGGCACCGGGATACGAGATTTCGTATGTCTGCCTGTCCGTCCGTCTGAACCCGAGGGCACATCAGCAGCCGCCAACCTCGAAGGTAGAACTTGGCAGATAGACGCATGCCTCCTCCCGCGATGTGAGAAAAAGAGAGTAAAAAAATAGATAGTACGGATAGTAGGATAGGATAGGTAACCTAATAGAAAGAGCTGACGGGGGGGTGGGTGCCCGGAGGGTAGGGCTTGAGCCGACGTCATTGGCAGAAGGCTGTCGACTCGTCTGCGAGCGGTTTAAAGTCGAATTCAGAAAAGCGAAATCCTCCAGGGTTATCTATTTTGCGACGTGGATGCGCGTAACCTACATACACGACGAGAGATAAATACGAGATCGTTTCGTTTTACCTCGTTCGAACGTCTTTTCTACCCCTCGAATGTTCCACGGGAATCGGCTTTGCCAAGAATCATATGCCGCTTCTTCGCTTCTGCTTTATTTACTACCGGGGCCTAATTAGACGTCGGTTTTCGCGTTTGCGAACCGAAATAGTTTGTGGGATTTTTGGTGGATTTTTGGTGGCGTGTTTAGGGCTTGTTTCGTGTCGTAGTATGGTGTTGAGCACTGACTTCGGGTTGTATCGTGGCACGTGAACTATCTTCCAGGTTGATAAGTGATAGGTCTGGGGGGAGCATGAGGCTGGGCGCACGCTTTCCTGGCACTGGGGCAGTTGGTTGAGGTCACCATGCCTCTTCCACAAACCTCCAGGTCGGGTCAAAGACCACGACCTAGCTGATATTCCCTTACACCAGGGTGGCGCTTCGGCG
>NW_026533055.1:2308-3193 GCF_026283585.1 Hylaeus volcanicus | reverse complement strand
CATTCCTAAAAGTATCTGATCTTAACTATTCGCAATGCGAGGTCGATGAAAAGGGACACCGGCAGGGCCAGATGTAACACAGACGAACCTTATACCAGACTTTACGCCCGATTTCTGGAAATTACTATCTCCTGAGGTGAGTTTTTATCGTGTTTTATTGGTGTGTCTGTGTGTTCGTGTTTTGATTTGTGTGTGTTTGAGTGTCATTGTAGTTGTTTCGTTTCTGTTGTGGTTTTGAGAATCTGTTGGAGCGTGTGGATTTGTTTTGATGGGTTTTGTTGGTGGGTATGTTGGTTGGTTGCATCTGTTACCCATTCCTATCTTGTTTTATATATTAGGTTTCCTGTTCCGGTCTTTGTTTGTTTGTTGTTAGTTGTTCATCGTTCTGTGGTTTGTGTTGTGTTTTGAGTATTTAGTGCGTGATTAGATGTATTAGGTTTTGGTTCTCTGGATCTGGTATTGGATGGTTTTGTTTGATTTATTTGTTTTTTAGTTTTCGGACTTGTGTCGTTCTATGTTCCTTATTTGGGTTTTTGTTTGTATGTGTTGTTATATGTCTATAGTGAATTCCGTCGTTGATAGATGAGGTATGATGTATCGTGTTTGGTTATGTGTGTAGCTGTTGGGTTTCGCGTGGTGGTGTCTTGTATCTGTTGTTTGTTTTGGTGGTTGGTGGGTGTTTGTTATTCGTTGTGTTAGTTGTCTCTCTGTTGGCATTGAGGTGGTGTGTTTGAATCTATGTTCTGGTTTCTGTTGGGGGTTTCCTTGGTCCTTGGTTTTCATTTTGTTATCGATGTTGTCTATTCTGTTTATCTGTTTGTTGGGGGGCGTCTGTGTGTTATTGTGCGCTTCTGGTAGTGCAGTTGGTGGTTTTTATTTCGGGGT
>NW_026533055.1:0-2298 GCF_026283585.1 Hylaeus volcanicus | reverse complement strand
CGTGTTGGGTTTACATTTTGTGGGTATGTACGTGGTGTTAATGTTTATTGTGTGTAGGTGTGTTGTTATGTAATGGTTTTCCTTTGTTCATTTGTTTGTTCGTTTGTTGCAGCTTGCCGGGATGTCTGGTGAACAGCGGCGTATTATAATCAGTCATCGGTTATATCCTTTGGCGTTACCCGCTGATTGCGTGCTGGCTCTATTGTTCTCGATTTGTGAGGATCGGCGCGAGGAGTTATCCGTCGAACATTATTATACGCGCAACTCGGCCTTATTTCTGGTTGTGGGAGATGGTTTGACCTAGCGGCGGATTGGAAGTTACGTACGTTTTAGTCGTAGGGACCCGTTGCGTGATATGGCAGTTATCAGCGAGCGGAGTTACACCAATCAATTCCTCTTACGGATGTGGTGTACCCTGCCGCTGGTACAACCGGAATGTCTTCTGCGTGGGATTTCACGTGCCTACCCCGTCAGCGGGAGCCACGGCTGAATTCTGTTACAGACTACTCCGCCGTTGGATGATAATTTCTGTCATGTGCCGGGTTCATGTGAGCCAGGATACTGCCTCGTTTCGGTCGAGCACGTCGTTTCTGTGCCATATTCGAGCTTACGTTTTGTCGAGGATCAGGATTTCGTGTTGTCTCTGTGGGGGGGGAGGGATACTTGTTGAGTTTGCGCGCGGGGCAGAGACGGTAGATTTTTAGTTTTTTATTTTAGTTTGTATTTGAGATGTTAATTATATGTTTAAGGAACTAGTTTTAAGTTTAGGTTATTGTAATAGGTACATATTATGGATTTTGTTTTATATAGCGTTTGGAATAATAGGTGTGTTATTAGTGTAGTTTCTTTTGATATAAAAAGGTTCCTTTTTGTTAAATAAATGCTGTTTTGATCTCTGTATTTCTTCTATAATTATGTGTTTATCATTTTCCCTCCTTTTTAATTAAGCGTTGGTGTATTTCTGCGTCTTGGGTACGGGAGGGGAGGGAGTGTTGATGGGTTGGGTTTTGTGAGTCTGTGGTTGGGAGGGGGTCAGCTCTTATTGTAGTTTCGTTGTGTGTATACTTGTTATTTATTTAATTGTTTATGGTTCTAATGTCTATTTGTTCTTGTTATTTGTTTTTGCGGTTATCGTGCTTGCGCGTGTTGGTTGGGACGTTTTCTCTTGTAGGATGTTTTCGTGCTTGTTATTCTATTGGGTGCGGTAAGTGTTCTTGTTAGGTTTGTGGAGATAGTTTTGATAGTTTTATTCGTGTATTCGGTGGTCGTTTGTCTTATTACTATTTGAGTTTCGTTATCTGCTTGTGGTAATCTCGAGAGGCGGTGGTGACGGTTCCTGGTAGGCTGTTGATTGCACGTTGGTTTTTATTGGGGAGGTTGCTGTGTTATTGTGTCAGTTAGTGGCTTGTTCCTACCTTTTTGGAGCGTTTTATTACGATTTATTTGTAGAACGGACTCTACGTAGTTCGTCGGCACGTACAACTCGAAGAAACCGATAACGTTTCAATGTTTATAATACGGATATACGTCGCCCGGGCCCCAATTAGGGAGTCGGCTTCGAACCACGGTCGTGACCGGTCGAGGAAATATACCGCGTATTAAAAGACAGTAATTTTTGTCTCGACTACGGGACTTCGTAATTTGGCAATAGTCAAACAATCAGACGTTTCGGACGACGGCAGGATATCTCCTTGTGCGGGAGTTTCCATCGGAACTCAGTTTCCGCAACACAGTGATTCCTGGTAATCTGGATATCTTCCCGCACAGGAAACTCCAACGGAACACTATTCCGTATCATCGTGATTCTTGCTAATCACGTATATCATCTGGACGTCTCCCCGCGCAGGAGACTCCAACGGAACACTATTCCGTACCATCGTGATCGATTCACAATCTGGGAATTATTTCCTAAAAATCCGGTGTCACGCGATTAATCGCTGACGGGCGCCCGACCTTCGTGTACACGAAAAAATCATCAAAGTCACACGCGACACACTCACACTAACAATTCAAATATTGTAACTTCAATAATTTAAGTCAACGGTTTTTTATGCCTTCGGGCTTTTTCCCTTTGTTAAACATTCATCAATGGTTTTTTTATGCCTTCGGGCCTTTTCCCTTGCATCAACGCTAAAATAAACTATTACTTTTCATTCACCATAGCCACAATTCATTATTTATAACACCTTTATCTTGCCTAAACATCCTGTCGGGCAGTCACGAATTTCTATCCTTCCTCGAACTGTCTTTCTCTCCTGCGTGTGTTTAGATTATTCTAGACCCGAAACCAAAGAGGGA
>NW_026533054.1:0-3045 GCF_026283585.1 Hylaeus volcanicus | reverse complement strand
TCGCGTGAAATAACGTCGCACGAAGGACCGTTACCAGGGACCCTCCATAATAGACGAAATTTGCATAGGGGACGTTCGTTCATTATTCAAATCGAATTATGTCGACCGATTGACACGTTCTCAGGTGGTGGTGGCTTTTCAAATTCCCGACGACGGGCCGCCGGGGGTCCTCCGCAGCGCGAAATGTCGTGAGAGCCGGCGCATTTGCATACGGAATTGAACTCTTCCATTCTGGCGTTTCACGGACCATGCGGAGTTGGCAGCTTAAACAAAATTGAGGGATAGGATGAAAAGGGAGCGACGAGACGTTCCTTTCGGCGACCGACTGTTTCTGCGACGCTGTTATAGGACTCTTAACGTTGCGCGAGATTTGATTGGGGTGTTTCTTTTTTGAATCAGGTATTTAATGTCGCTTCAATCGCAGTATGGGCGATTAGAGTGTCGAGGTTAGGTTTATAATATGTTTAGTTGGTTGTGGGTATTGTAATATATCGTGTATTGAGTCGTCTTGGGGATTATCCTCTAAGAAATCTCTTATATTCTGTAATACTATTTCGTCTATTCGAAAAGGATACCGAAATTAAGTGGATGAAAATGATTCTAGAGGCAAGAAAAAAGACCAAAGAGAATAGAAGGAATAAATAAAAGACTATAATTTTGTTACGATCTCAGATAAAAAATTTACGATTTGTTGACAAAAACTGTTTAGTAGGAATAAGAATATTAATTATTAGGTATTTGATAAGCGAGGAGAATTTAGAATACAAATTTCCAACTCGATTTAGAATAAGGTTAATTTAATTACGTGTATCGTATTAATAGGAAGCGCTAATCCTATATATATCGAGATGATAATAAAATAAAGAGATTACTACTACTACTACTACTAGTACTACTACTATTTTGTCTGTTATTTTGTAGCAAATATGTCTTATTCAAGCTTAACCAGATTTAAGTTTGAGAAGGATCTAATTTGACCCTAGAAGAAGTGACGCTAAGGTTATAATTTCAACCACCAATTGCATAATTTGAACTATTATATTTTACATGCAATATTAAGATTCGTATTTAAATAAACGTATATGTATATACTAAGTATTATATCCAAATAAGCATATCTGTATTTCTTAATTTTTGGTATTGGTGCATGTGCTACAGAAAAAACTTACACACTTCACAACATGCACTTTTTCATACAAGTAAAATACTGACAAATTTTAGGAAAAAATTTTATTTTTAAATGACTACTACTACAAGATTAATGTATCAATGCATGGAAAAGTGTGATGTGAATATTTTTAACAAGGGATCCACTATCTTTCTTCCAAACCATCGAATATTAAATAATTGTATTCATCAGCGTACCAAACATAATTGCCTAAAAACTGTCAATTCAGTTATATTATATAACGCTTGAATGTTTTCCCCAAGTTCTTTTTGAATTATCCACAATTTTCCAACCATTGTAATACTCTCACGAATGCACAGATCGCAATTGGAAGGTCCTTGCACGAATCGCGATAAATCTAAGAAAAAGCTCCCTGTAGTCAGTTACTGACATTTCAGAGCGAGGAGTTAATTGGACGAAATTATCTCGAACTTTTCACGGTTGCACACGCGGAATGGGATTGAGATAGCCACGAATAGGCTTGAGACGGATAACGGTTATAATTGTTTTTCGAAGCCATTGAATATGCAATTCGGGACAAACAATGATATCGCGATCTTTCGATCGAGATCAGGCAAGCGTGTCTGTCTTACATTGTGCCTTAACATTAATTAACATCGCGCAGATGCTTCGTGGACAATGGGTGAAGGATCTCGGAGTCGCACGATCTTCTAGATCCATCGACATTGTCTCGTATGAATAACGAATTTCATTTTTCCTCTGCCAGTGAGAGACCTTTTCTTTACCATACTGATCCAACTAGATATCTGCACCACTTTGAAATTACTATCGTAATGAGTCTAAAACGTCACGTTTACACATCTCAATGTGTCGTCGTTTAACTGTGGGTTTTATAATGAGGGCTAATATAGCAATCATATGTAAAATCTATGCAGTAGGTATTCCGAAAAATATAATATAGCAATAGTATTTCACATTCAGTTTAATAATAGAACAATTACAACCTTCCATAGAGAAATGTAAAAATTGACAACTAAGCAAAATTTGATTTAGTTTATTCTACTGTGATTAGGGTTTATTTAAAATCTAGAGTATAAGAATCATATGAACGACGTTCAACTCTACGTCTATTAAAGAAAGTTATCGAAATGGTATAATAGGTTTGATATTTCCAAACACGTTTTGATATAAATATGTACACGGATAAACTTTACACAAGTATATATTTATAATGAAAAATTTATTTGGAAACATCAAACCAATCATTTAATTTAGATCAATTTCTTCAACAGACAAAGAGGGTCATTAGTGGGATTATTATTTATGGGACTGACTATAAGTATAGAAAAAGAAAGAAAAAGTAGCGTTACGTCTCGACTAAACAATCCTCACATGAAAAATTATGTCATGTAAAATGAACGAATTCCCACGAAGACGTTTGTTCCCATTCTATGCATCTTTGTTAAATCCACGTTTCTCCCTTCGTCAACTGGTTGGGCCCTTTTCGTTCCACGGCCACGACCATTCTTCCAACAAACTCACAGCGTACCGTTTATCTCCACCACCCGCACATTAGGATCTATCAGGAAGTAGAGGCGAGCACGAGCAGATACGTTGACACGTGCATACATTAGGAGGCGAACATCTGTCGGTAGGCGAAGCGTGATAGACGGCCCTAACAGGGTTGTACAATGGCGGAATGGCACCTTGAGAGCTTGGAGGCCGGTGCACCCGGAAATGTTCCAAGGTGACGGATGAAAGACCGTGGAACAACAATTTATTTCGTCGTTGTCACGGTGACTTCGATCCAGGAAGAACTCGTTCGCATACGACCCGAGTAGATAACGTCTTTCTTGTCATAAACGAGAAATTATGTCCAACCTATGATTTCAAACAGTTGAATTTATTTCTTCCTT
>NW_026533053.1:0-1545 GCF_026283585.1 Hylaeus volcanicus | reverse complement strand
TGTGTGTGTGTGTGTGTGTGTGTGTGTTTTGCTGTATTGGTTATTTTAAGAACTTTAAGCATTTCTATTTTTGAGTTTGGCAGTTATAATAGAGATGGCGGAGTACTCTGGCGCAGGGCATTTCATTGTCATTATTCAGTTAGAATCCTACCTGTGAACATGTATTCTTGTGATAAGTGTACTGGTGTCTTAGGGGACAACATGGGTATTGTCTTCCATCAGGTGTTTGTCCATGGAATTGCACTAGGGAAACAGTGCAAAGTCTGTGGTATCTACATTAGTGAAAAAATGGCAAGAAGGCATAATTTTTTGTGCGGTAGGCTTTCTAAGTGTTCCAATTGCGAAGAAAATTTCAATAATAATCTTATAGGAATGCGACATGAAGAAGTATGTGGACCTACTGCTGTAAAAAAGGGTAGATACGAGACAACATTAAAGCCTTCTTTTGACTCCAGCAGTTATAATAGAGAAGGCTGTGGGCCTAGATATTACTAGAAGTACCTACGAGGCCTTGCACCGTCATTATTCAGTTGGAGGTCGTCCCGTCAACATGTATTCTTGCGATAAGTGTCGTGGTATCTTTGAGAGTAAAATGGATTTTGATCTACATCAGATCATTGTCCATGGAGCTCCGATAGGAAAACCGTGTAAAGTTTGTGGTATCTATTTTAGTGAAAAACATTTAAGAAGACATGAGTTATCGTGTGGTACGCGATTTACGTGTACTAAATGTGCGGGAAGTTTCAAAAATGAACTTATAGGAAAGCGTCATGAGGAAGAATGTTCTAATACTTTTGTTAAAAAGGGGAAGTATGAGCCAACGAAACGTGAGCTGTTAGCTGAAGTTCCTGATGAAGATGGAATTACCCCCTATGAAAGTGCATTTGAAACTAGACTTAACTCATATTACTTGCGTAGTGAGAACTGCTCTGACTTGTTACAATTTCTATGTTCATGTAAAAATCCGATCATAAAACTAATCAAAAGTCAGTTGGAAAAGCATAACGCTTTAAAAGTAAACTTTTTAGTCGAGTGTAGATTTACCAATACAGTGGGAGATGCTGATGACCGCGCTTTCAAGACTATAAATACTCCAATTTTCAAAGAAACTGATTTAAATCCGTTATTAACAAAAAAATTCAAGAAATTAGTTGTGGAAATGGAAGAATCAATGTTAAAGAAAAGTGGATGGTCGTTAGAAGCTGTTGATGGAATCCGTGTTAGATTTAATAGATACTACCCCCTTCGAGGGACATCATTTATACGTTTACCAGAAGAAATTGCTAAGAGGAAAGCCTGCATTAACGTTGAAAATTATGATCAAAAATGTTTCATGTACAGCGTACTCGCTAAATATGTGCATAAACACTCGCAAAGAGTGTCAAAATATAAAAAGTTAAATGACATCTACGATTTTTCATGCATCTCATTTCCCACGCCGCTGGATCAGATAAAAATATTTGAGAAGTTAAACAATGTTTCCGTTAATGTTTTCGGGCTCGATGAAGAATTAAAAGTTTATCCGTTAAAAGTTGTAGATAACGA
>NW_026533052.1:0-2229 GCF_026283585.1 Hylaeus volcanicus | reverse complement strand
ACAAAAACATTTAACCTAGAACAAATATAGACAAAAACCATACATAAATTAGACACATGCGCTCAAACAGTGCTATAATCTCTAATAAATGTACAGTTATTCCTCCATACACATCATATTCTCCCATATTAAAGATACCCACTTCCCACGCTCTCATATCCTGTCACACACGTACATATTACTTTAACACGTATGCCACACTCACATAATTTAATATACGTAAAATATAATACTATATACAGGCTTTTCGTCACATCATGTCACTCGAACAACACATACCAACCAATTTTCGCCTATTGTAGCCATATACACCCACTCATAAAGACACAATCACTTTCACAAACACATCTACACATCTATAATGCTCTAAGACATACGTACACCATAAAAAAACAAGTCACCTATTATGAATTTAATATACATGAATACCTATAGATTTTCTACCGTTTTCAACTACACACATCCACTCAAACACACATAAAAATATGCATACAACCTATATTTCACCTATAAACACAAACATACACACTTTTACCCACAAATATCATACTCTCGCACACTAACACACTCATGTATACAGCAGATTTGTACAAAAACACCCAACAATATACAAATCTAGCTCTCCACACCACATCCTGCCCCCTCAAACCCACAGATCCATACATAAGTAAACACACACACATTGTCTCCAACTCTCAATCACACGTACAAACATACGTACAAACCACTCTAATAACTCAATCTCACTCACATAAATATACGAATCCTATCAATACATATACCGATTAGTTAGAAAACACACCACAATTACACTCACACGATCTCATCTACAACATGCATAAATACTAGGTCACATAGCATAGTATGAATCCCTTGAGATGTATGGTAAAATTAGGACATAGTTTTCTTAAGCGAGCTTTGGGAACACCCTATATGGCAAATAAAATTGTTGCGCGTTGGCTCGATAGGTAATCTATTTCACTGCCTCCTATATTAGAAGGATTATACTGCTCTCTGTAGGTGAAATTTTGAACTATTTCGCTGCCTTCTGTATAAGAAAAACTGATTTTACAGCTTTTTAAAGAATTCACTGCCTCCTATATTAGAAATCAGCGACTGCACTACCCTCTACAGTTGAGATTTGAACTATTCACGGCCTTCTAAATATGCTTTTTATCAATTTCACTGGCTTCTATATTAGTAAATGGACGATTGTACTGTCATCCATAGTCAGAATTTTTGAACTTTTTCGCTGCCATTTTGAAATTTTTTGTAAATACTACCCTCTATAAGTGGAATTTTGAACTATTCACAGGTTTTTAGATCTGATTATCAACAACTTTACGTCTGGTGTATTATGGAATCATTGTTTGCACTGCCATATGTAGTTGGAATTTGAACTATTATTGTACTCTGAACTAATATTTTTTCGTTTTGTTACTCTGGATTCAGTATTTCTAGTCGGATAAACCTAATTTATCATCACTGAATGAGTATTTACGCTAAAAAATTCACAAATTTTCATTGTTGAAGTATTATGTATAGTATAGTGGAAGGGAAGATGTGAAACTTATGTACGCAAATGTGTGAAATGTTTGATGGCCGGGTGTAATTAACCATCTACTCTTGACCAAAAGTACGGTCACTTGAGTAAACTTAGTAATATAGTACAGAAAATAATCTTGAATGAACCATAAATACATGAAATTTAGCAGATTATCGATTATATGAATAGATTTTTCATTAAATGTAGGTGTATAATACGAACATATGCAATATATTAATGTTTGGTGGTATAAGTAATACGAGGCCTCCCATACAAATAGTCATAAAACACGGATATATTTAGGACAAACTAATATCCCTGAGGGAAAAATATTAGGGTGCTGAATGCTACATTAATAGTAATTAAAACGTTTACAGGGAGAGGAGAAAGAGTGAAAGGGATTATGATATAATTTGTAAGTGACTCACAAACCGCTGATGTATTAGAAAAATGTCAAGAAATGCATATTTTAATTTTTAGAAAAATTACTAATCGTGAGGGGAAAATTATATCGATGACCCATCTACTATTAGATATAGAAGACAAAAAAATGTTCCTGAAAAATACTATTATTTTATCTAAATTATAAGAAATTTAGGACTCCAGACGCAGAGATTGAGAGAGAAACAGAGAGGTAGGGAGAGAGAAACAGAGAGGTAGAGGGAGAGATAGAGAGGAAACAG
>NW_026533051.1:0-4538 GCF_026283585.1 Hylaeus volcanicus | reverse complement strand
AATAAAGTCTTTATCAAATAATGTACGCAGCTCGTTCGGATCAATTATCCATCATCACCATATTCACAGTACAATAGATTCAGAAATAAAATATATTCGTTTATGTTATTATATGAACTGTGATTACTTTTAAAATAATGTTATAAACAAATTATTTTTCGAAACTCTGGATGGATTCGAAGTTGGTCGAACTCGAAATATTTGGTTACGCGTACAATGTATACCCAACTAAGGTGTCGATTCTGTTTACACGCGGCTCCAACCAAGCGAGGACAGAGAAAGGGACAGACAGTAGAGGAGAGAGCAAGGGGTCCAAAGATACAAACCGAAGAGCCGAAACGTATCGAAGAGACAGTACGTATCTCACTTTCGCTCGCTAGGTCTTTCGCTGAGCATTTGTTTTCTATTACGAATAGAAATAACAGGAAGCGCCATCTCACTTGTATCGGATAACCGTGTATCTATGGGTATTATCATTTCTATGCAGACAAATCTGCTGTAATACCGACCGGCCACATCGGAGAGGTCACGTGCCGTGTCTAGCCCCTTAAGAATTGCCAGTAAGAGAGAGGAGAAATATAACTGAATTGATAATGTCCTTGTTACAAAGGTATTCTGTTGTATCACAGACATTTTCATACTATAATAATTTCTGTTATGTAAGATTTTTTTCATTCTTGTCATTTATGATGAATTTTCATAGAAATGTTATTACGATATATATTATTAGGATAGTTGATTGAAAAAATCATATACAGGGTGTTCCACAAATGTTGTAACATCTTGAAAGGGGTGGTTCGGGAGGTGATTTGAAACAACTTTTTCCTTAGCGAAAATGTTGTCCGAGGCTTCGTTAAGGAGATATTAACAGAAAAACACCGACCAATCAGAGCGCGAGTATGCCGGTTGAGCGTAGGCTATGCGCTAGACGGTCGCGCTCAATCGCTACCGCGAGCGCTCCAGACTGTATTACAGTCTTCGTGGTTAGTACAAAAGAAGTATTTCATTTATGTCCTAATCTTCTTACAAGAGTTCTGGTATTTTAACTTATTTTAACTCCATTTCCCATTGAAGGAATTTCTCTTGGAAAGATCGATTCACAATGTTGTCGTTTATTAAACATTCCCCTTGTCGACACACTGTGCCATTGTACTTGATAAGAACCTTCACTTCAATGGAAAACTCAATTTCCCATTGTAATCAATATAATACTAATCGAGTCATATAATTGCGTGGCAAAGTATAATTATGGTCAATTGTTATTGCCCTCATAATCTTCCGTTCAAAAGGAAATTGAGGCTCTCGAATTGGAAAGGTATTACTTTAGAGGTCATGCTCGCAATAAAACTATAAAAATGAACCCAAAAGGTAAAGGGACAAAAAGGAAAGTGCCAACAACACGCGGTGTTCCCAGGCGGTCACCCATCCAAGTACTATCCGCGCCCAACGCATCTTAACTTCAGTGATCGGACGAGAACTGGTGTGGCATGCGTGGTATGGTCGTTGATATTTATTAAACATTCCCTTTGTCGACACACTGTGCCATTTCACTTAACGGGAACTTTCACTTCAATGGAAAACTTCATTTAACTTCAGTGATTGGACGAGATCTGTTTTTTTTTTTTTTTTGACATACGTTTATTGTGAAACAACAAATTAAATATATTTACTGTTGAATTATATACATATACGTTTTGTAATTATAAATTCATCGCGATGGGTATAGAAAACTTTTTCCAAATTATGTACGTTACAAATTTACTGTTAAACTAATGCTTCACTAACACCTTATAGTTAAGCATTCTTACATAATTCGTATTTTGGCGGCTATGCTAATGGCGGCGATATCGATCATATCGACGGTATCGATATCATGCAACTATGTTCACATAGGAAGTTAAGCGTTCTTCTGTATAATACTCTTGCATTATTATATCTCTCTTATATTCAGCATACAACATATTAAAAGTGAAAAATTGTAATCAGAGCAATCTATAATAAATATTCATTTGTATCACAGATCCATCATTTCCTTCCAATAAATATATTAAATAGTATCGGTGAATTGACGGTGCCCTGTGTAGTCCGTTTTCGATCTTGAAGCTTCTGGAGGAGGCCGTTGCGCCCTCTGCAACATAAAATTGTTTACCGCGTAGCATGTACTAAGTCATTTTGATCAGATGTTTAGGAAATCCCTTCTTTTTAATTCGCGATTTTAATTCGCGCTCTACGTTACCCGCGGCGTCAGTGTCGTACTACTACATACACTGATATGAATACTATGGATTGGGGATGCTTGCTTTGAGTATATAGTATATGTATAGTATAGTATAGTATAGTATATACAGGATGTCCCAAAAATGTTATAACACCGTGAAAGAGGTGGTTCCGAAGGTGATTTGTAACAACTTTTTCCTTAGCGAAAATGTTGTCCGAGACTTCGTTGAGGAGATATTAACGGAAAACACTGACCAATCAGAGCGCGAGGATGCCGATTGAGCATGATGCTGTGCGCACTAGCGCGCGAGTGGTAGAAATATTCATAACTTAAGGGTGCGCAGGAGACCCAGCAAAACTCCAAGTTGACTTCAGCGACAGTTGCGGAAAAAGTAGGAAGCTCTGGGACAAGGATAGATAGATCCTTGTTTTTCCAATGATGCTGTGCCAGAGAGGGAGATACAACAATCGGAGGAGAGACAAAGACAAAATGATGTCAAATGTTTGTAATTTTCCAAACCGTTATTGTAATTTTATGAGGCGAGGAAGTGACCTTTCCGACTGATTTTTTTTTTGAAACTGTTCCTTATAAAATTCTGCTGCGGAGGATAGTTACACATTTTGCAATTCGCTTTTGAAACGTGCTAAAAATACGTTCAAAGGTAGGAAATTTTTTTTTTTTCAATTTTTTCCAAAAAACGCTTGACGAGGCGATAGATTTACTTTCCCTTATTACGAAATGCATAATTATTATATGTTTTTTTCATTATTGTGCTTGAAAAACGAGAAAAACTATCTAGTAGTTCACCTACTTTCCGTTGGTGGCGCAGGTTTGTCTCCTGCGCACTCTTAAGGGTGCGCAGGACCCAGAGCCAAACTCCGAGTTGACTTCAGCGACAGTCGCGGAAAAAGTAGGAAATTCCGGGACAAGGACAGAGAGGGCGATACAACAATTGCAGGAGAGACGAGGACAGGGCGATTAGGCTAGCATGATTCTTGTCAAGGATATTGAAGCAAAGAAGCAATATTTTCTAATAATTCTGGTTTCAAAATATTCCTTGTACCTTGGCGCATGCCACTGTAAGGCCCGATTTTGGAAAGTGTATGTAAACAAATTTATTCTATAAGAAAAAAAAACCATACTTTTATTATTTATAAAGTTTCAAGACCGAAATTGTAAAATCAGGCGTTAGAGTGGCATGCGGAGTGATGTAAAGAATATTTTAGAAAAAGAATCGTGAGAAAATATTGCTTCTTCGCTTCAAAAAACTTGATGAGTTTCGTTGCTGTGAAATCTTGATGATTTGTATGGCAATATGGCTGCTTCGCTATCGTGCTTCCCGTTCTGTTGTTACTATCAGAGAGGATTAGATAGAGTGGAAGGTATGAGTATACGATTTATAGCGCCTCTAGTATCCCAGAACCGAACTTTTAAGGAATCGTTTAGAGCGTGTAGCGCTCTATATTATATATATTATATTTTCTGTGCTTACACCGTTATACCTGCTTATACCGTTATACGCGGGAATAAGACCTTTGGGACGCGTCTTTGCTAAAGTTTCCATTCTTTTGTTGTGCATCACCGAGTGTAGTTGTGCGTTTTGTCGTCTTTTTTGTAAATTTCGACGTTGTTTCCTAATATATACGTAAGTATATTTTAGATAATGTTTGCATGTTTTAATAATCAACGAAAAAGTATTCTAAATTATTTCGCTTATTTCATATTAATTGAGCGTTATTTTCGAGTTATCCTTTGTTCGAAATTTGAGCGTCGGTCATGGCCAACAAATAAGTTTTTTTAGTAAATTCCTAATATTCCTGTTCATCGCGGCGTCCGATTCGAAGCATTTTATACATAACTTAAAGCTACATTTAATAAATTATATATATGTATAATTTGATAAAATGTAATTGTAGTATGCTGCTGTGTTTTCATGATATGTACATATTTGTATATATTATTTTTTTTCTTAACAGTTTACTTGCATACATAAATAAAATGCCACATAAATGTGCCATGGCAGACTGCATGCGTAAAGCAGGAGATGCTGGAGTAATATTGTTTTCGTTACCAAAAAATCCTGCTATGTAAGTACACAGTATGTTTTATGTGAATATTTATTACAAATGTGAGGGAAAAACATTAACGATGACTTTATTCTTTGTAGCCGAGACAAGTGGCTCCAATTTGCAAACATTGATGCCACAGAAAATAGGAGCATACGTATATGCAATCTTCATTTTAAAGATAGCGATATATGGAAAAGGTATCCAAGGCCTCTTTTGAGACTGAACAGTGTACCTTGCTTCAAGCAATTAAA
>NW_026533050.1:0-3239 GCF_026283585.1 Hylaeus volcanicus | reverse complement strand
TATAGGTTAGAGTGAGGAAATAGTATGTGTAGTAAATAGTTGGTCAGTCAAAATATCATATCTTAACACAGTGCGCAATGAATGGAATTAAGTGATCTATAGATAAAAATTGTATGAAAATTATGCTTACACGCTATTTTGCTTATACACTTTGTATTTGAAACTTTGCTGGAAGTATTGCATATTTAACACTATAATTTTTATGTCAATATTGGGTTTTGTACATTTAAAATATTAATTTGGATGTAGTTATCTGTGTACATAAGGCAGAAATAAGATAATAACCGAGGAGAAAATAATTGATTTTTCAAGGATGATTAAGATGATAATAAATCAGATCAATGAACGTGACACGGAACTCTTTTTAGTGGGATTGTATATTTGAAGGTCCCATTACTCGAGTCCTGTGATATGTTGTTGGTGATCAACTGGTGTCTAATGGTGATTTACAAGAAAAAGCAGTTTTGCACTTTGATCTGTATTAATAGCCATTACACGCCTTGTATTACATATGTGCACGCATTAGAACCATAGTAGTCTTTACCAGTGCGACATGACAATGAACTTCAATACTGCTATCTTTTTAGGACCATATAGGATCCTTCAACAAAAGAGTAAGTAAAATCCACAATTAAAAGTAGATAGTGCTTTCCATTATTTGATAAGTAGTTTTGTATGCTTAAAGTATATATGCAGTATCGTTGTAAATTTTTGTGCATTTTCTGTTTCTACAGTCTTCGATTGATCTAGACAGTTACAGTCATCCAAAAATAAGAGGAAATGAAGGGATGAATCGGTTGTTTTAAGAAGGAAAAATAGCCAGTTAAATTAAAAAAATACTACAACTAGACGGAGTGTACAACAGAAGAAATTAAGTTAAGTGATCCATATATAATGTGTGTATGAAAATTATGATTTCTATTTTTATTTTAAGCTCCACGTTAATTTGTACCTAAAATATGGTTTGTATGTGTTACAGATTATTGAAGCATAAGATGATGTGATGTGATGTACGTTAGTGTAGACTATTCCAATTACGCAGTTAAAATACTACGATCTGCCAGAGAGTATAACGGAAGGATCTGTATGTAGTGTTCATATGAAAATTGTAATTTCTATTTTTATTTTAAACCCTATGTTAATGTGCGATTAAAATATAGTTTCTTGTATGTGTTACAGATTATTGAAGAATAAGATGATGCGGTGTGATCTACGTTAGTATGATTAGAAATAAATTTTCACATATTTATATTAATCATTAATGCATGCATGGAATGAATAAATGTTTGTAATTAATAAAGTAATTCCATATGAATTGTATGTATTCGTTCTTATTGCCTCCTTTCCCTTTCATTTCTTCTATCAATTAAATAACCATCTCATTATTATAACATTTTTTTGGATATATAAACTTTAAGTAATCAAGTATTTATTTAAAGATAGAAGAAGATAATGAGAACTGTACCTTATACTATATAATACAGAAAAAGTGCAAATAAGAAATTGCATTCTTACCATTTGTCCAAGCATTACAATAGAAACTGTACATCTTTTATATATTATGTTTATTCTGGATGTGTAGAACATTAAGAATTACTATTAAGGGGCTAGACTAGTTTCTCGGGTATGAAAGGAAGGTGATTTTCCAGGGCCAAAAAAAAAGACTAAGCAGACAAATATTTTCAAGTTTTAAGGATATATTTAGACACTTTTAACAAGTAAGTACAAAAAATTTCACGCAAAAATATCGAGTCTAACTCGAGTTATACGTTGCGCCTCCAAGAATGAAATTGTCAATCGGCTTCAGTTGTAGACGTCTTCAGAATATCAGTATCAGAGAAAACAAAATTTGACGTTAAACTAGATAAAATTCTTCGTACCAGGAACTAGGATCTTTTTGATATTATAACAATTGCAAGTTTTCCAAGCAAAAAACGAGCGTTTTTTTTTTAGCAATAAGGGAATTTTATTTTCAAACCACTGTCATTTTGTTAATTTTCAATATTTTTGAAAGATCCTAGTTCATGGTACGGAGAATTTCATCTACTTTAACGTCAAATTTTCTTTTCTCAGATACTGACATTCAGAGGACGTCTAAAACTGCAGCTGATTGACAATTTCATTCTTGGAGGACTTCACGGTGTAACGTATAACTCGAGTTAGACTCGATATTTTTGCATGAAATTTTTTGTATTTTCTTATTAAAAGTGTCAAAATATATTCTTCAAATTTGCAAATGATTATCTGCTTGGTCTTTTCTTTTTAGCCTTGGAAAATCACCTCCCTTTAACAATCGAGAAACCAGTCTAGCCCCTTAAAGCATTTTATTACGTAAAGGATTGTTTAATTAGAATAAATGTTACTACTGCATAATTTCAATTACAAGTATGTACTCTTCAAGTACACATTATGAGATACTGTGAAAGTTGTCAACACATAGAGTATACAAAAGTAAAAACTACAGTATGTACTGAAGAAGCATAACACTAATTAAAGCATGTAATGGCTATTAATACAGATCAAAGTGCAAAACTGCTTTTTCTTGTAAATCACCATTAAACACCAGCTGATCACCAACAACATATCACAGGACTCGAGTAATGGGACCTTCAAATATACAATCCCACTAAAAAGAGTTCCGTGTCACGTTCATTGATCTGATTTATTATCATCTTAATCATCCTTGAAAAATCAATTATTTTCTCCTCGGTTATTATCTTATTTCTGCTTTACGTACACAGATAACTACATTCAAATTAATATTTTAAATATACAAAACCCAATATTGACATAAAAATTATAGCGTTAAAAATTCAATACTTCCGGCAAAGTTTCAAATATAAAGTCTATAAGCAAAATAGCGTATAAGCATAATTTTCATACAATCTTTATATATAGATCACTTAATTCCATTCACTGCGCACTGTGTTAGGATATGGTATTTCAACTTGTCAACTATTTACTACGATAGCACACATAGTTTAAGCACAGAAAACTACTTACCGAATAATGGTAAGCACTATTTACTTTTAATTGTGGATTTTACTTACTTTCTCATTGAAGGATGCTTTATGGTTCATTTCTTGTTGGAAACAGGTAAGTATCGCATTAAAAAGATAGCGGTATAGAAGTACATTGCCATATTGCATTGGTAAAGTGTACTATGGATCTAATGCATGGACATATGTAATACAAGGCAACAATACTGTATCCTGTTCATAACTCCTTGCAGAATCTGG
>NW_026533049.1:0-33428 GCF_026283585.1 Hylaeus volcanicus | reverse complement strand
TCTGGCCAGGACGCGGCGAGGGCGGCCGCCATCAGATTGTCCTTATCCATGCGCTTGAGCGCCCATCTGCGTGGCGGCTGACCGGGCGCGGGGCGGTGAGCGGGATGGTCCTGCGGGGCAGCGGAAACATCCATAAGGATGTGGAGGTGGTCACTTAAGGACTCCACCTCCTCCGCTACCCTCCACCCTGACACGAGGCGCGCGGCGGCAGGCGTCGCCCACGACAAGTCGACGATCGACTCGCACGTGCTTGCCGACCCCCGGTTCAGAACCGGAGGTCCGCGCTCGCCGCCCAAGCCAGAACGGCCCGACCCCTCCCGTCCGTCGCTGGGCAACCCCACGCCGTGGATTTGGCGTTAAAGTCGCCCAGCACGAGCGATCGGGCCACCGGAGAGCTGGACAAAGCGTCCCGGACCTCGTCCAGCAGCCGCTCGAAGGCCGCGAGGGGGGCTCGGAGGGGCGTAAACCCCGATCAGGGCCAGGCCCGTGCACTCCACCGCGACGTAGCCGTCGCCGCGAGCGAAAACGGCGAGGGCAGCGGTGCTGTCGCCCACTATCGCCACGGAGCGCAGCGTGTCGGGCACCCAGTTCGGGCGGCCGGCGACTCGATACGGCTCCGCGGCGACTGCCAACCCCACACGCAACTCAGCCAGGCAGTGGACAAATAAGTCCTGCGCCCTGGCCGAGTGGTTGAGGTTGGTTTGTAGGATCCGGACCAGGAGCACGAACTTTAAGCCGTGTCCATGGCCTCCTCAGGGCCGGATCCTCCATTCATCGCAGCGGACGATCTCGCCCGCAGCACCTCAGCGAGCGCCGGCGCCCGCAAATCCTCCGCCGGTCGGTTCACCGGCGTAGACTCCCCCAACGTCGTCGGCGCCACACGCGCCTTCCTTCCCCGCTTTGGCGGAGGAGGGGCGCAGCCCTTGGCTCCCAGGAGGTGGTTGGCCGCCCTGCCCAGGTCGGCGCAGACCGGGCAACGAGGGGGCGCCGCGCAGTCACACGCCCTGTGGCCCGCGCAAGAGCACAGGTAGCACAGGGCGTTGCGGTACGCATCGAGGGGGCACTTCTGGCGCACGTGCACCAGTTCCAGGCACTTAAAGCACCGGAGGGGACACGCGGCGAGGACCTTCACTCTGGCCGACGACCATCCTACCAGTAGGCGGCCAGTAGCCAGGAGGGTCCTCATGTCAGCCGCCGGGCAGCTCAGCCAGACGGCGCCGAGCCCGGACCCGGACCGCCGGACGATGCCGGTGTGGACATCGTCCACCCGGCACCCAGAGACGCCGCCGCCACGCCGCCAGCCGCGCCTCGGCGGTCTTAACAGGCCTGGACACCCTTACGTCCGTGCCGGCGAACAGCTCCGCCAGGGGACCGGCCAGACGGTCCGCCCCAGCAGTGCTGTCCGGGCCCGGGATCTCCAAGATGGAGGACCCGGTCTGCCCTTTGCGGTACCGAACGCCGATGACCGCCTTCGCCATAACCTCGGAGTAGGTCATGGTACTACCCGGGGCAACGATAAGAGATACCGCCGCCCTCTTCGGCGCACGCGGCGGACGAATCCGCCGCCCGGTCGGAACGCCAGCCGGCTGCGCCCCGCGAGAGCGAGAACGCGCAGCCTCCCCACGCCTCTCCTTGCGTCCGAGCACCCTCGACCAAGTCTCAGGTGCCGGACGGGACACGGAGGGCGCAACAGGCGCGGCTAAAGGTCCCGCCCAAAACGGAGTCGGGGCAGGCGCGGTACGGGGCCGGTCTCGGCCCGGCAAGGCAGCAGCAGGTGGGGCAGCGCCGCCACCCGCCCTTCTTCTTCTTATTCCGCTATCTTGCCGGCCGCTCCCTGTCCGTCCCCGTCCCGGGGCGACTCCCCATTCTTGAGGGGCCAGGGTCCCTCGCAGGCGGGGTCGACGCGACCCGCGGTACCCGGGGAGGAGCACACCTCGCGGCGGCCACCGACGAGACCGCACCCAGACGCGCCGCGAGGCGCACCTCCATCTCGCCGCAGAGGCGACGTATCATGCCCTCGACGTCCACGCCCGGTGTGAGGTTTTGACACGCTTTGCCTGCTCGATGGCAGCGTGTCTGATGGTGACCGCTGCCACCCGCAGCTGGCGCTGGAGGTTGCTGGAGCATTTGGCCACCCTCAAGATCGCCTCCGAATTCTCGAAAATACGAGAGCCAAGTTCGGCGGTCGGCACGTGGCGCATCTCCGCCGCCAGCTCCGCTTGCAGGACCTGGAGATACGGACGGAGGACACCAATGGGTCCGCGACGTCCATCGCCAGATCCAGCTCCCTCTCGCGAAGCTTCTGCTCACTGAGCTTACGCTTCGCATCGACGAGGCCGACATAATCCCCTGTGGTAGGGGGTCGACCTCGCTTCCTCTTTAAGGGGATAGACACGGGTAATGCAGCGGAAGGGCAACCCGCAACACCGCGTCGAAAGCAAGGTTCCACAGAAGCGGTCCGAGGACCGACCCCTGCGGAACCCCGCGGTGCGTCTCCCTCGTGTGCACAACCTGGCACCGGCCGGTAAATACCACCTCCCTGCCGCGGAGATAGTCTCGAACCACCTCCAGGAGATAGGGGGGCACCTGGAAATATTCCAACGCCCCTACTATCTCCTTCCAGGGCAGGGCGTTGAAAGCTTTGGATATAACCAATGAAACAGCGATCAACACCCTGCCTCGAGCGTCAGCCCCATCCCGGAGAGGCGAAGACGCTCTAACGCGTCAATCGTCGAGCGCCCCCTCCGGAAGCCATACTGGCTGTCATTGAGGTCGGGACCACCGCACGACAGGTGTTCGAGGTGGCGGGCAGCTATGATTCTTTCGAACAGCTTGCCCGCCTCGTCGAGAAGACACACCGGCCGATACGCAGAGGGAGACTCTGCGGGTTTTCCACCTTTCTGGAGGAGAACCAGGCATGCCTTTTTCCACACTGTGGGGAAGGTTCCCCGGCTCAGGTTAGCGTCCAAGACGCTCCTGTACGCCGGGTCGAGGACTCCCAGGGCCAAAGCTAGCAGGCTACCGGGTACTCCATCCGGGTCTGGAGCTTTCTTGCCCCTAGCCCGGAGCCCCCCGATAGCTCGGGTCAGCTCAAACTCCGTTCAGCCGAGGCGTGCCCCAGGGGTCCGTTTTAGGACACCTGTTATGGAACTTTGGGTACGACTCGGTGTTGCGCGGGCTCCTCCCACCCGGTGTCTTTGTGGTCTGCTACGCAGACGACACATTGATCATCGCGGTGGGTCGGGATGGGACCAGGGTCCACAGGCTGGCGGAACTAGCGGCCGCGATCGTGGTCGCGAGGCTCTGGGGCTTCGGATCTCGCCGCAAAAGACGGAGGTAGTCATGTTTCATGGGCTACCTCTGACGCGGCGGGTTCCCCAGACCTGGATCCGCGTGGGTGATGCGGCTGTCCGGGTCGAGGGCCGGATGAAGTATCTGGGCCTCGACCTGGACAGCCGGTGGCGCTGGGAGGGTCATTTCGACCGCCTGGTCGCCCGAATTGAGGCGGTGACGACACTGTTGGGTCGTCTCCTGCCCAATCTCGGGGGGCCGGAAGAGAGGGTCCGCCGCCTCTACCTGGGGGTCGTGCGATCCATGGCCCTATACGGGTCACCCGTATGGGCGCGCGACCTGATGGCCTGCCGTCGTGGGCGGCACCTGCTGCGCCGCGTGCAGCGGCATATGGCCATCAGGATTGCGCGCGGGTATCGCACGATCTCCCACGAGGCGGCGGCCGTCCTGGCGAGGGTCGTCCCCTTTGATTTTCAGGCGGAGGCACACGCCGACGTGTATCGGCGTGTGCAAAATCTCCGCCGGAACGGGGGCGATCCGCAGGACGAGGCGGTCGAAGCCTACCGGCGCCAAAGGTGGCAGCTGGCCCGCGAAAAGTGGCGGCGCCAGCTCCTGGAGAGCGGCGCCGCCCGAAAGAGGACGGTAGCGGCGGTCCTGCCGAGGTTCGATGCTTGGCTGGACCGCCGACACGGGCGACTCACCTACCGGCTCACGCAGGTGCTCACCGGACATGGTTGTTTCGGTGAGTACCTGCACAAGGTGGGGGCGGAGGGGTCGCCCGCGTGCCACCAGTGCGGCGCGGAGCTGGACTCCGCGCAGCACTTGCTGGAGGAGTGCTCGGCCTTCTCGCGAGAGAGGCGGGCACCCCGCCTAGCTATTGGAGGGGACCTCTCGCTCCCGGCCGTCGTTTCGGCTATGGTCGAGATCGGGAGCGCACCGATCCCGCTCGCATAGAGAGGAGGAGGTTGAGGCGGGCCAGGCGACGGCGGCTAGCTACCGCCCCTGCCGCAGGGGGGACTGGTCCCCCCCCGTAAACCCTCACCTCCTCCTGGCAGTCTGCCGCGTAGGGCGGCCCTACACACGTAGCCGGCGGGCTCAAGCTTTGGGTTCGCCGGCTGCGAGCAGGGCCGCTGGGCATGGGGGGGGGGGGGGGGCCCCCCCCCCCCCCCCCCCCACTCCTTTGGAACATGCCCGGCGCTTGCACCGCGGGGGGCCGTTGGCCCCATCGCGGCATATTTCCCTGTAGGTCGGGGAACAGAATACGCCCACAGTAATCCCTGCTTGTCGTAAGACGCGACTAAAAGGGACAGGCGAGACCTGGGGCTGTGGCACCCGCGGTCAGGTGGGGAGGTATTCACTCCCCACCGGAGATGGCACTCCACCCTTCGTTGGGGGGGGGAGAGGCGCGGGGGGGCACCGGTAGCGTTCGTACGAGATCCCCGTGCCCCTCCCCAATGCGCCGAGCCGGCCACCGTGAGGTTTTAGTGGGTATTCCCTTTGATGTCAAATCAAGGGGCGAGTCCCACACTACCCCCTCCATACGAGGGGGTGTGCGTAAATGCATTTCCTCACGAAAAAAAAAAAAAAAAAGCTCAAACTCCGTGACCCGGAATTCATCCGACCATTCAATAGTCGGACTCGGGGCGCGTTCCAACCCACCCTCTCCCCCATCGTTGAGGGGGAAGAGACTATTAATCACGCGCTCCAGGAATTCCGGGTCTAACCTCTCCGTGACAGGAGACGCCCAAGGGCGGAACTTCTCAAGCACCACCTTGTATGGGCGCCCCCACGGATCGTCACGGAGGGTGAGCAGGAGCTCATCCCACGCTCTGCTCTTGGCTGCGGCTATCGCGTGCTTGAGAGCCACAGCCGCCGACCTGTACACCCCGTACAGTTCGGCGACTCTCCACTCCGGGTCACCGCCTAAGAAATGGCGGCGCCGAGCACGGGTATACTGGCGACGGGCGCGGCCGGCTGTCCTTCTGAAGTCGGCAACCTCGCCCGTCTACCAGTACGCAGACTTCCTCGGGGGCTGCTCGCGGATCCGGGGCATAGCTACGTTGCAAATCATTTGCAACGTGTCCCGGATCCACAAAGCCCCCTCTTCTGCCCCGCGCTCCCTGGCCGTAGGCCAGGCGGAACCGATAATCACGGCCCTCAGTAAGTCCTCGTCTAGTCGCTTCAGCGCCCATATTGGCGCTGAAGGGATGCTACGTCGGAGGGGGTCGTCCGCTGGCGTGTCCGAGACCACGGCCACGTCCATAAGGACGTAGCTGTGGTCCGACAACGTTTCACCCTCCCAGATCCGCCAGTTAGACACCCAGCGTGAGGCGGCGGCTGACGCAAACGTACGACCACGATAGACCAGCCGTTCCACCTCACGCACGTTGGTACGTTGCCCCGGTTTAGTGACCGGAGCTCCACCTCCTCCGCCCAATCCTGTAGGACTCCGCCACGGGATTTGGTTCCTGGGTTATCCCATGCGGTAGACCTTGCATTGAGGTCCCCCAGGACAAGCACCGGACCGGCCATATTTTCTTTGGGGGCGGGGAGCACGCCGTACTCCCCGCCTTATGTCCCGCAGGCCGGCCCAACTCGGCGCACACCGCGCAGTGCGGGGCCTCACGGCATTCGGCGGCCCTGTGGGTGGAGCTCCCACACCGGTAGCAGTGCCCGCTCCGGTCAATCGCCGCAGTGCACCGCTGCCGTACATGTCTTACGGCAAGGCAACGGAAACACTGCAGCGGCCGAGCCGCCAGCACCACCTCCTGGACGAGGGGGCACCCCACCCTTATGCGCCTGGCCTTTTCAATGGCCATGGCTGCCACCGCCGGGCACTGCACCCAAATGGTGCCGAATCTGTTGGGCGGAGCCTACAACTCTCCCACCCTCACGGACTCGGCGGTGCCGCCCCCGACTTTCGCAACCGCCGCAAGTACTTCCTGGGGAGTCACGGATATGTCCACCCCGCCGGCTTAATAATGACGGGGAAGGATTCCCCGCCAACCGCCAGCGTGGAGGAAGCTACGGCACCAACCGCAGCCGCAGGGGTCGTCCGCCTCCTCACCGCTCCGGCATATCCACTCTCCAGAGGCCCTGCGGGGCGTGGCTGGGGACCCTGAAAGCCCAGGCGGAGCTCGCTCCTGATTGACGCAAACTTCGCACCAGGAGGACCCCATCGTCCTTTCCCGTTTTGGCCGCCGGAGACGGCAAATGGGCGCCGACACGACGTCCCTGAGGGGGGGAGGCGATGGCCCGGCTGAGGGGGCATCAAGCCGCCGCTTGAGGGCCATCATTTCCCCTCGTATTGCGTCGAGGGTCTCCCGGAGACCCTCGACATCCCACCCGTGGGACGCGTTCTCCCCTCTGAGGGCTCGGTTCTCCGCCAGCACCCTGTCCCACAGGGCGGCAAGCGGACCGTCGATGTCCACAGGGGACGAGGTATCTTTACCTCGGGCTCGTTTGGCCGACGCCCGAATCACCGGGGGCGACGCGGGCAGGTGCATACCAACCCGGCGCTTGACCGTGGCGCAAGATGTCGAGGACATGGACATCACGGAGACGCCATCGTCCTCAGCGTCGCCCAGCCGGGAGCCTGCCCGCGGACAGACCGGAGCAAGGCCGGCGAATGGCCGACCAGCCCTAGAGCCTGCCCGCGAAGCTGACGAGCCAGCAACCCTCAGCCCGCGTGTCGACGACGCCCTAGACCAGGGCTTCGTCGACGCGCCTTCCTCCGCGACCGCTTCCGGGCGCGGCAACCCCTCCAACATCACGAAGCACTCGCGTGCCCCGCCCGATGTCCCAGACCTGGATGGTCCAGGAACATCCACCACCCCGGTCTCTCCACCCCTGCACTCACGGGACGACCCGGCTACAACGCTTCTTATATTTTTTAAATGGTCCATGTTTTAAGGTTCACCAGCGCATCGTGCGCGGTGGGGCGGGCGCAGGTCGAGAACTGGTGTACCCTCGGGGGGCCTGCCTAACGAAAGACAGGACTCCCTACCCCAGTTCCCCGGGGCCCGTCCCATACGTCCCCCCCCCCCAGGAATTCCGCACAGGGGAGACCCGCCCGTAGCAGGTGCAGGCTCCGACACCTGCACCTGACCGCGCACTACCCGATCGGGGTCCCGAAGGGGCTGGCTCCTGATCCCGGGCGTCGCTACCTCCTCGGCAGCGCAGGCGCACATCAGCCCCCCCTCCCCCCACGTGGGCGACCGAAAGCAAAGCCTCCCACGAGGGGAGCACTCCCAGTGGGCCACCGCCCGAAACGACCTCTCCTCGTCCCTGTACAGCGGTTTTTACCCCTACTCAGTGTGACCTTTACCCGCTTGGGAGGCCCTGCCAGGATCCGGAGATCCCGCCGGCATCGCCTCACACAGCACAGGAGCTACTTCCCGCCGCGTACCCCTCTCCCCGTTAGCGGCGCACAACTATGTGCGCCCTCAGGGTCCACCACGAGAAGGTGGGGAGAGAGGGTTTTAGACCTGGGACATCCCTCAAATAGAGAGAACAGGTCCACAGTGGGTCAGAGCCACCACTGTGGACGGCCCAGATCCTCCGGACCTTTCCAGGTCCTGCGCCCTGCGGGAGCAATTGAGGTTGGAGAACATCACTGGGTGCCTGAAAATGACACAACGCCCAGGCTCTCCCCCGTGGGGAGGGATGGGGGCGGAGTTGCCGTAGCGTCCACCTCCAACCCCTCAATCGAGACCACGGTGGCCGGCGATGCCGCTCTCGTAGCTCCTAATGCTTTGCTTGGGGTCCCCTTTCCCCCCGCCTTCTTCTTTTCCTTCCTCGGGGAAGTGCCCCGAGGGCCTGCCCAGCTCCTCGCATATGCTGCAGTGGGGGCTTGGCGGGCAGGCGCTCCCACGGTGACCCTCCTGCCCGCATTTGAAACACTGGCTGTTTCGGTCCTTGGCCGCAGTGCACCGCTGCCCCACGTGCCCCACCGCGAGGCACCGGAAACACTGCAAAGGCCTCGCTGCCAGCGCTTTCACCCGGGCAGTGGACCACCCCACCGGTATTTTCCCGGCCTCTGCCAGGGTCTTTGCAGCAGTGGCGGGGCACTGGACCCACGCCGTGCCCAGGCCAGCCGTTTGGGGTTTTATTTCCCCTGTTTTAACGGCCTTCTGGGCGCACCTGGTGCGGGTTGCTACAGCTCTCTTTATCTCCTCTGAGGTGACGGAGTCGACCAGGCCCCTTATACGGATATCTGCAGTCTTTATGGGCCTGTCGACCTTAACCCCGGTTTCCTTAAGGACCCCTGTCATCGCGGCAGCTAGTTTGTCTGCCTTTTCCACCCCATCTGCACCGGGGATCTCTAAAACTAGAGCCCCGGTAATTCCCCTTCTGGGGCAGATCTCTGCAATGTCGAGGCCCTTTAGACGTATTTCCGCCAGTGCCCTCCCCATTGCCGTTTTTTTTTTTTACGTGCAGGAAATCTGCTAGCCAGACACCCGTCTGATGCCCGGGAGAGCAATCAGGCGGGTAGTGCGGGTTTCGGCCCGCTAAAACCTCCACGGCGACCCTCGGGCGTGTCGAGGGAAGCCAACACTCGGCGTGTCGGGGTAAGCCACAGGTAATTCTTACGGATTCCTTCTATGGCTCCCCCTAGCTTTGGCCGGCCATCTATGCTGTTTTTCTTGACGGCTGGCCGCGTCCTGAGGGAGGGTGGCAACATATACTGTCCCCTCTAAACCTCCTCAACAGCAGTGCAGGGAAGCCGCGCCCCGCATCACTACATCTCGGCGGCCGCATGAAAGTGAACCCAGGGCCCCCGCTCCAGGTTCCGCGGCCGCCAGGGGGGACAGCTTTTAACTTGATGCCCCCGTCTCACTCCACCTTACATCCTCGGTGGGAAGATGGCAGCGGAGGTCATTCTAGCCGTCCCCACCGCCAGCCACCATCCTTATCCCGGGCGCCGCCGCCCCCGGACCCGTCTGCGGCTTCCTTCTGCGAGATAACCTGTTCGCAAATGGAGACCGCCGCCCTCCAGTTCTTCTCGCTCACCAGCATAGCCCCAACTACTGCTGGGTGCGAGAGATCATACCCGATTTGGGCCCTTAGGACTCGGCGCAGCGCTGAAAAGGCGGGGCATTCCTCCAGTGTATGCTGCGCCGAGTGCTCCTCCTCGTGGTAGTGGTGACAGGCTGCCGTGGCTTCCCGTCCTATGCGACACAGGTAGACGCCGAAACAACCATGCCCGGTGAATACCTGTGTCGCTCGGTAGGTGAGCCTACCAAAGCCCCTCTCCCGCCATCTTTTGAAGTACTGCAGGAGAGCCCTGGGAACGCGCTCGCTGGCATGGGAGCTTAGCTCCAAACGCCACTTTGCGAGCGCGAGCCGCCAGGCCTGGCGTTCGAACACCTCGACCGTCTCTGGCTCCGGCGGGTTCCCCCGAACCAGGCGGGTAGCCCGCACGCGCGCATAGACTGACGCGCGTGAAGCCGCCTGAAGTTCAAAGAGAATTTCCCCCGCCAGAGCCTACACCATCATATAGGATATGGTACGGTATCCGCGGATGACCCTGATGGCCACCCACCTCTCAAGCCGGCGCAGTAATTGCTTTATGCGCCGACTTGCCATCGCGTCCGGGGCCCAGACAGGGGCCCCATACAGCAGCATGGACCGCACCACTCCCATGTAGAGGCGGCGCACCCGATCCCCAGGCCCATCGATGTTGGGCAGGAGGCGGCCAAGCGTGGACGCCGTCCTTTCCACCCGGGGGACCAGGCGATCGAAGTGTGCCTCGAAACCCCAGTGGCTGTCGAGGACGTGTCCCAGATATTTCATCCGGTTCCCGACCTCGACGCAGGCACCACCCACTCGGACCCACGACCTTGCGAGCGGCCGACACCGAGGGCCACCGTGAAACCAGATGGCCTCGGTCTTCTCTGGGGCCACTCCCAACCCAAGTCCGCGAATCCTAGCGACGACAGCCGCCACTGCCACCTCTGCTAAGCGGATAGTCCTCTCGAACGTGCTCCCGACGGCGACTGGCGCCGTCAGGGAGCGGGGCCCGCAGCACCGTGTCGTAACCGAGGTCCCACAACAACGGGCCCCAAACTGAACCCTGTGGGACCCCACGGTCCACCTCCCTCCGCTCAACTTCGTACCGGCCTGGATACTCTATCCACCTGTCGCGGAGATAGGCCCCAATTACCTGCCTCAGATAGGGAGGCACTTGGTGGTATATGAGTGCCTTATTGCTGGCCAGGGCAGGGTGTTAAACGCGTTGACGATATCCAAGGATATCGCAATGCACACCCCGCGCTGAGTGACTGCGCTCTCCGAGAGGGGCCGCAAACGCTTGATAGCGTCCACCGTTGGCCGCCCCTTCCAGAAGCCAAACTAGCAGTCAGCCAGATCGGGACCGACGCGCGATAGGTGTCTGGAGATGCGGGAAACGATGATGCGTTCCAGCATCTTTCCCACCTCGTCCAGGAGACATATCGGCCGGTACGCAGAGGGAGACTCTGCGGGCCTTCCGTCCTTTCTCAAGAGGACCATCCGCCCACTCTTCCATAGTCGGGGGAACTCCCCCGACTCCAAGCAGGAGGTAAGCAACCTCCTCACTCTGCCGAAGTGGACGCCCACGGTCAAAGTCGAGGGTCAGCCGGGTATCCCATCAGGCCCAGGGGCGGTGTTCTTGCCCCGGAGCCAACGGATAACCGCGGCCACGTCCCCATCCGTGACCCCACATCGGAAAGCCGCTCAATATCGCGGCCCTCTGTCCCGAGCACTGGTCGGGCCACCTCCCCACCAGAGGGGAAAAGCGTGGCCACGACCCGCCCGAGAAATTGGGGGTCTAGACTCTCTGTGAGCGGGGGCGCCCACGGCCGAAGCCGTCCCATCACCAGTTTGTATGGGCGCCCCCAAGGATCTCTTTCCCGAGAGCCGAGGAGATTACTCCACGCCTGGGTCTTGGCCCTTTTGATGGCCAGCTGCAGGGCCGCTACCTTCTCACGGTAGGTCCTGTAGAGCTGGGCAAGTAGAGTGCAGGCGTCGCGCGCGGATGCACTCAGTGCGAATATCCACAATCTCTCTCGACCAATAGTACACCACCTTCCTCGGGTGGACCCTGGCCCGGGGCATAGCGGCGTCGCATATCGCCTTCATTGCGCTCCGGAGCCGTTGGGCTTCCACCTGCCCGTCGACAGGCCCGGCCGTCTGGCCAGGCCACGACGTGGGCTGCCGCCATTAGGGCGTCCTCATCCATCTCCTTCAGTGGCCATCGCGGTGGTGGCCTTGCCGCCACTGGGCGCCGTCGTGGTTGTGCATTTCTGCCGGCGGAGAGGCCGAGGACCACGTATCTGTGGTCAGATAACGATTCGGCCTCTACCGCCACTCTCCAACCCGAGATACGGCGCGCGGCTGCGGGGGTAGCCCACGACAGGTTCACTATGGACCCCCCATTCCACCGCACGTACATATCGACGGAGCCCGTGTTTAACAGACAGAGTTCCAGTCCGGCCGCCCAGTCGAGCACTTCTCGGCCCCTTGCGTCTGTCTCGGGGGAACCCCAAGCCTGAGACTTGGAGTTGAAATCCCCCAGGACGAGTACCGGACGGGGAAGGCAGCGGGAGATGCATCTCCCAACCCCGTCCAGGTACCTTTCAAAGACCGCAAGAGGCCAGCTCGGCGGCGCGTAGATAGCCACCACCGCGAGGTCCTCCCAACGCACTGCCAGGAATCCCCGATCGCATTCTATAATAGAAAGCGGTGGGGACCCTGGCCTTCCGTTCCATACAACGGTGGCGGAGCCCAGCTGGTCCCCCACCCAGTTTGGGTGATTGGGAACCCTATATGGCTCCGCCACCACAGCCAGCCCGGCCTCCCACTCGACCAGGGTCTGCATCAACAGATCCTGAGCCCTAGCCGAGTGGTTGAGGTTAACTTGTATAATGGGCCCCGAGGGACTCATTATAAAAACTTACTGGGCGATCTCCATGGCCGCCGTATGATCGCCAACCACTGGAGCCACCCCAGATCCCTTCGGGACCGACTGCTTCCCCTTAGGGGCACGGCTGGCGTCGTCCTCGCAGCCGCTGGGCCTGCTGCCTTTGGCCCAGCGCTCTTTTTTTGCCCTGCGTTCGTTTGGGTAGCAGAGCAAATCCGGCTACCCAATCTGTGCCCGGCTGGCCTCCCAGTGTCCGTACACACCGGACACTTTGGAGCAGTCGAGCAAGCCGCCGCTTTGTGGTCCGCACCGCCACAATTATAGCAACGCTCGGACCTGTCGTCAGCGGCTGTGCACCGCTGCCTCGTGTGCCCAACTTCAAGGCGGCGGTAGCACTGCAGGGGCGCGCTGCAAGGTCTTCCACGCCAGCCTGGGTCCAGCCCACCGCCACCTTGCCGGCAACCGCCAGTTTCCTGGCAGCGTCCGCCGGGCACTGGACCCAAATTGTCCCCAGGCCTGAGGGTGCGTTCCGGATATCTCCGGTCTTCACTTACCTCTCAAAGCATCCACCCGCTAACGCGACGGTTCTGGCCACCTCCTGCTGGGTGACGGAGTCGATGAGGCCCCGGATCCTAAGATCCGCCCTCTTCGTGGGCCTCGCGACACGCACGCCGGTTCCGGCCAGAGCCTCCGTCATTTTGGCGGCGGGGGCATCCGCCTTTGGCGCCCCGTCGGCGCCCGGCACCTCCAGGACCAGGGCCCCGGTGACGCCCCTTCTGGGACGCAGTGCTTCGATTCCGACACTGGCTAGGTCGATCTCCGATCTAGCCATCGACATCGCCTGCGCATACGTAACCCCACCGTCCGCTGGGACCGTCACCGTGACGGCCGCAGTACGTGGCGGACGGGGTGGGAGCGCCACCCTCCCCTTTGCATTTGAAACGAGATTGGCCCCTTTTGCGAGCGCCTTACCACCTTTGGTAGGTATCGCAGGTGCCTTAGCTGCCCTCCCTGAATAATGAGGGAGAGGGGGGGTTGGGACGCGCCCCGAGTCCGACCATTCAGTGGTCGGACGAATTCCGGGTCACGGCGTCAGAGCTGTCCAAGGCCAAACGGGGACTCCGGGCTAAGGGCAAGAAAGAACCTGGCCCGGATGAGGTTCCCGGTGGCGTGTTGTCTCTAGCTTTGAATGTCCTCTTCCCAGCTTACAGGAGCGTCTTGAACGCTAACCTGCGCCGGGAAACCTTTCCCAGTGTGTGGAACAAAGCGTGCCTGGTTCTCCTCCAGAAAGGGGGAAAACCCGTAGAGTCTCCCTCTGCGTACCGGACGGTATGTCTGCTTGACGAGGTGGGCAAGCTTTTTGAAGGAATCATAGCTGCCCGCCTCCTCGAGCACCTGTCGCGCGGTGGTCCCGACCTCAGGGACAGCCAGTACGGATTCTGGAGGGTGTGCTCAACGATAGACGCGTTGGAGCGTCTGCGTCTCCTCGAGGAAAGGGCTGTCGCTCGGGGACGGGTGGTGATCGCTGTGTCGTTAGACATATCCAACGACTTCAACACCCTGTCCTGGAGGGAGATAGCGGTGGCGCTGGATTATTTCCAGGTGCCCTCCTATCTCCTGGAGGTGGTTTGAGACTATCTCCGCGGCAGGGAGGTGGTATTTACCGGCCCGTACTAGGTTGTGAACACGAGGGAGACGCACCGGATACTTGCGTATGACGCGGTGCTGCGGGTTGTCCTCCCCCTGGACGCGGGTGTCATCTGCTATGCGGATGACACCCTGGTATATGCCGAGGGGGAGAACTGGGGGAGGACCAGGCACCTTACTGAGTCCGCCCTAGACTGCGTTGTCAGGCGAATCCGGAGGATGGGTCTGACCGTGGCTGCTGCTAAGACCGAGGCAATCTGGCTTTACGGATTGTCTCGGCCGCTACGTCCGCCCTGCGATCGGGATCTCCGGATTCGCGTTGTGGATACATTCCTCGACATCAGGCCCACCATGAAGTACCTGGACCTGATCGTCGACGGCCGCTGGCGCTTCTAGGAGCACTTTGACCTCCTGGCACCCAGAATGGAAGGGACAGCGGCCGCGTTAGCGCGGTTGCTGCCCAATATCGGGAGCCAGAGTTGAGGGTTCGCCGCTAATATGCGGAGGTGGTGCGGTCGATAGCCCTTTATGGGGCCCCCGTGTGGCATCGCTCGCTCGAGGGCAGCCGGCACAACCAGACACTCAGAGTGCGGCGCCGGCATGCCCTGCGGGCCATACGGGGATACCACACCATTTCTGCTGAAGCGACGGGCCTCCTGGCCGTGATTCCGCCTTTCCATCTGGCGGCGGAGGAGCGCGCGGCGATGTACGGGTTCGCCCGCCCCGCTCGCCGCCCTGCGGGGGTGGAAGTCGCGACCATGGAGGTAGAGGAGGTCGATGTGCGGAAGCGTCAGGCCCGGAGGGACACGCTGGCCCGGTGGAAACATGAGCTGGATTCATCGGGCCATCCGATTGCCGGGCCATCCTGCCTATATTTGAAACATGGTGCAGGATGTGGGGAAGGTTGACCTTCCGCCTCACGCAGGTGCTCTCTGGGCATGGATGCTTCGGTGAGTACCTGCACCGGATGAGGCGGGAGCCGACAGCGCAGTGTCACTTCTGCGGCGAGGAGGTGGACACGGCGTGGCATACAGTCGAGGAGTGTCCGGCATGGGCCGCGCTGCGCTGTGCCCTAAGAGCCGCAATGGGTGGGTGGGACCTCTCGCTCGCGGCCATGGTCGACCACATGGTCTCCAGCGAGAGGTCGTGGAAGGCGGCGACCTCCTTTTGCGAAGAGGTTATGTCGCAGAAGGAGGCTACCGAGCGAGCCCAGGAAAGAGACCTGGGCTGCTGGCAACGCCGCGCCTTTTAAAAACCTTGTAAATAAGTTTAATATGTTTAATATTTTTAATATGTTTAGTATTGTAAATATGTTAAGTGCGTTGCTTGTTACGAATGAAAGGCGTTAAATCATGTAATGTAACAGCGACGTAACGTGTATAATTGTTGGAAAGATAAGCACATCGAATATTACCATCGCATTCAAATATCACGGTTACAGATATCATTGGAAGAAGGACATGTAAATATCGCGCATTTAGGTTAAACATTTATTTTGCTATTTCTTCTTCATGTACGCTCTGAACACCGAACCCGTAACTCGAAACAGCAGCGTGGTTCGTCCGCGCGCACGTTGTCGCTAGGACGAATCGAGCGTCTTGGTGGGCGCGAGACGAGGTACAACTCGTAAACACCAAATTCTCGCGTGTACCGAGTCGCGAAATCTCGAAGACTTTTTCTATAAACTGACGACGATCACGTGGTTCTAAGATCCTTTGTCTCCAAAGCTTCTAGAACGTTCCACCGAGTTTACGTGGTCGAGCAAGGCACGAGCCTTCTTCACTTCTTCTCGTACAGGCGCGATGAGCGCGAGAGTAGTCCGAGCGAACCATTTAAGAGTTAGAGTGCGTTACCCAGTAGTATTTTAATACGAAGTAAGCGGTAGGCAAAACTCGGGTCGTTCGTTAAACAGTTTTAGACTAAATTCATTTATTTCATTTCCACTTCTTCTCGTACAGTCGCACGGAGCCCGAGTTTAGTCCGAGTAACCCAACATTGAGTCAGAGTGTCAGAGTGTCTCTCGTTAAAATATTTTAACTTTAGCCTTTTATTTTATTTATTTGTATTCTTCAGTTTATTTTTCTTATATTAGAGTTTATTATTATTATTAAAATTAAAGATCGTTTTCAATATCGTTTCCGCGTACGTGTGTGCTTATCTTTTCAACAGGTAATCCGAGCGATTCCAGCGCATAGTAAAGGCGAGCGAAAACGTTAGATTTACATTAGAAAGATTTAGTGGTGAGTTGTTCATCTTCAATCCAATATTTAAACCATATATGAATTTATCTTGTTGTGACCACTCGGAATATCAAAATATTGATTTCCGGGAGCTTCCCTAATTGGTATTCTCGTGTGGTATTTCTATTTCGTGTACAATGTTATTCCGACAATTTTATTGTGTTTCCATACTATATGAAAGTACTGTTTCTGATTTCTGGAATATCAATAAATGATATAATTCATTTCCGGGGTAACCGTAGTTGATATCCTAGAAACAAATACATGCATCTATTCTTACTGTCTTCTTTATACAATATGTATTTATATTTCTTACGATCTACATGTTCATTTTCTGTATGAATCTATAAGGAAAGAAAGTGTGTATTAAATCTTGTCGACCGAACGTATATTTGAGCCACTAATTACATAACTCATCATTATAAAATCAAAATCACGAAATTAGCAATTGAATAAATATTACAGTGGCGTGCTAACAGTAAAACATTCTTATAGTTAAATTAACCGCTCGCATCCATTTCAAATCCTAAATCCTTAAATAGGGACATAGAAATTCACATACGAGTCAGGGCCCGTACGGGACTGAAGCGACAAAGATCTAACCTTGCCGATAGGCAAGTAAAATATATATAAAATTATAAAATTATTTAAACTGTGACGCAGGAATCTGTATCCCACGTCACAGCTGAATTGGTGTCAGAAGTGGGATATTTGTCGCTGATACTCTGTGTGAATCTCTTGTTCTCGTTGCATTATATTATAATTGTTTTTGAAATAAAATAATACACTCTTTCATTCTTTAATATTTTATTGCATATATATATTGTATATTGTATATATTGTATATTTTCTTGTATGATTAATTTCTCAAAAGGAAATACTGGGTCATTGATATTTCGCTAACCGACTTTTCTCACATCGATTTATAATATGTTTTTGTAATATTTCTTTAATTCTTCGTAACATTTCTTTATTCTATAGTATAATTGATATTTGACGATATTTTGTTGATGAATACAAATTTTCTAAATACTCTGAATATGCAAATGTTCTATTAATAAATATAAATTTGAATTTAAATAAATTTTATATTTGTATCGTACAAAATTGATAAATTTATGTTCATTAATTTTTATTGATGAATGTAAATACAAATTCAAATTATTAATATTTCTCATTAATCTCTTGTACAATATTTCTTTGCTTTATTAAATTGTGCAATACATTTATTGTCAAATTTGAAATATTTCTCATTAAACTCTTTACAATATTTCTTTGCTTTATTAAATTGTGAAATACATTTATTTTCAAATTTGAAATATTTCTGATTATTGTTTAGTTCGTTATTGAAGCAAATAATCGTAACGCAAGTGCAAATATTACTAACTCTAACTTGCAAATTACGAATTCACTGATGACCTCTATGGCAGAATGTTTCGCGTTACAACACGGCACGATGAATGTTCCGTATTTTGATGGCAAAAATATTCCATTGAAAGACTTTCTATAAGATGTACAAAACAGTTCTGTATATATACCTCCTGCTTCAGAAAACGCGTATGTAAGAGTAGTGTTAGTCAAATTACAAGGATCAGCTCGAGACAGTACCTTCGGTAAGACATTTAATACGTTAAATGATTTAGTAAAACATCTAAAATCGCGATTCGCGCCGGAAAAAACGTACCTGTACTATCATCATGAAATCCAAAGTATTCGTATGAAAAGAAACGAATCCGTAAATGATTTTTATGACCGATTAAATATCTTAATTAATGATGCGCGCGTAGCTTTAGAAGATAAATACGGAATAAATACCGAACAAATGTTAAATCCCGTGAAAGAATGCGCGTTAGAAGCATTCCTTCGCGGATTGCCAAATGAAATCGTGACTGCCGCCGATGCGCGTGACCCGAAAAATTTAGATGAAGCTTTGAAAGCAGCCGTTCACGTCGAAACGCGAATGAAATCGAGAATTTGACCGACGGGAGAACAACAGAGAATCACATTTTGTGAATCGCCATCATTTATTAACTCAAATTTTCGTAATTCAAGATCAAAATCGCCGCAGCATTAATCTAGTAATCAAAATTCATGTTTTCATGATAGACCAGATAATTTTCGGAATTTTACAGTAATCGATCGATCGCTAATTCCTAGTCCGACACCGAAATCAAATGATCCAGAAACACCGACGGGAATTTTGAAAAATTCTTGAACAGAAAATCATTCGCGTCGATATGTAGAACGACCATCACGTCCACCACATTTACCATGTACACCTTATCCATCTTATCCGCCTTATCCATATTACCCATATCAGTTTTATCCACCTATGGCATATCCACCTCCAAGTTTTGCGCCGTATATGCAACCTTATCCGCATCCAAATGTTCCGAATCCATACGAGAATGTTGACTCGCGACATCATTCACGATCACGCGATAATGATCAAATACCTCGCAAAAATAGTTGGCAAAATCGATCACGAACTCCTTCACCAGCAAATACATCCGTTAAACATCCGTATTCACCAATAAATTCCGTAAATTTTCCATCCATTAGTAATGAAGAACCGAACCCTAAAAATCCGGAAAACTACCGCGAAGCTCGTCGTATCGATGCGACGACGAGCAGGGCTCCGAAGCGTCATCTGAGCACGAAGTTCATAAAACAGGAAAATTCGTTCTTTCTTTAAATCCAATACCAGAATCGCCAGTAATAAAAGTTTATTTAGAAGATTTTCGCTACGGATCAGCAAAATTAATAATAGATACCGGTGCCGATGTTAGTCTAATAAAACTAGACGCATTAGACGATCAAGCTATCATAGAACAACAGGAATCTGCTAGAATTTATGGAATTATACCCGAACGGATCGATACACTAGATACCACCAAAATAATAATCTCAGGTCAACCAGCGAAAATTCACGTCTTAGAATCATATAAATTTCCAATAAAATCGGATGGATTATTGGGTCGTGATTATTTAGAGAGAAAAAAGGCAAAAATCTCCTCTTTCCATAACACCATGGTAACTCAAAGCGATCCGATTAAACCGTATCATTTTATTAACAACGATAAAAATTTAGATTCAGATTCACAAGGTTCTAGAACGAACTTACCATCGCGTACATTTCGTATAAACGCCAGAACGAAACAGTCAATTGCCATCGACGTCATTAATAATGAATTAAAAGAGGGATATTTGCCAAAGATAGAAACAATAGACGGGTTATACGTAGGCGAAGCAGCCGTCTCTGTAAATGACGAAGGCGTGTGTCATGTCTTCGCTATTAATACTTTCGATAGAGACATTGAAATTAGTGTGCCTCCACAGGAAATAATACCCTTCGAATACCATAATTTTCCTGAAGAACAAGAATATTTTGATTCAGATTCAGATTCTCAACTCTTTATTCCAAACACGAACATAGACCGAAAAACTGAAATATGCGATTATTTACGATTAAGCCATTTAAATGACGAAGAAAGGGCTCATGTAATAGATCTTATAGAAGAATTTCCAAATGTATTTCATTTACCGGGAGATAAATTAGAATCTACTCCATATATTAAACATACTATTCCAACTACCGATGATTTACCGATCAATACGCGACAATACAGATTTCCTCCGATTCACAAAACTGAAATTGAGCATCAAATTTCCAACAAATTAAACAATAGAGTAATTACACCATCAAATTCGCCATACAATTCACCGCTTTGGATAGTACCGAAGAAACCTGATTCTAAAGGAAATCCAAGGTGGCGAATGGTAATAGATTTCCGTAAACTTAACGAAAAAACTATCGGAGACGCGTATCCATTACCAAATATTTCCGACATACTTGATCGTTTGGGAGAAGCAAGGTATTTCTCAATTTTTGATCTTGCTAGCGGATTCCAACAAATTGAAATGGATCCGAAAGATAGGCAGAAAACCGCTTTCTCTACACTCAATGGTCATTACGAGTATATTCGTATGCCGGAAGGTCTTAAAAATGCACCCGCTACGTTCCAACGGTTAATGGATCAAGTTTTACGCGGATTACAAGGTACAGAAGTTTTCGTGTATCTTGACGATATAGTAGTTTACGCGAAAAATTTAGCTGAACATAACAAGAAAATCCGTAGATTATTCAATAGACTAACAGATGCCAAATTAACTTTACAACCAGATAAATTCGAATTTTTGAAAACAGAAGTAGCGTATTTGGGTCACATTATCAGTAAAAAGGGAGTAGAACCGGATCCGAAAAAGGTAGAAGCTGTTAAAAATTTCCTACGACCAAAAACACAGAAAAATATCCTTCAATTTCTTGGTTTAGCAGGTTACTATAGACGTTTCATTAAAAATTTTGCAGAAAAAGCCAGACCACTTTCAGATTTATTAAAGAAAAATTTCAAATTCAAATGGGGTAAAGAACAAAAACAAAGTTTCATGGAAAAGACCGATATTACAATATCCAAATTTCAATAAACCCTTTATATTGACAACAGATGCTTCAGATTTTGCAATAGGCGCGATACTTAGTCAGGAAGTTAATGGTCACGATCTCCCAATAGCTTATTTATTTAGAACTTTAATAAAGGCAGAACAAAATTATTTCACCACCGAAAAAGAATGTTTAGCAGTATTATACGCGGTAATACATTTTCGTCCCTATCTATACGGTTGTAAATTCACGCTCGTTAGTGATCATGAACCATTACGCTGGATAGATTCAATTAAAAACCTGGGACAACGTCTTGTTCGGTGGAGATTAAAATTGAGAGATTATGATTACGAATTCATTCACACATCAGGCCGTTTGAACGTAAATGCAGACGCTTTATCACGAAATCCCATAGTTGAAAATGAAATACATGAGTCTGATGCATTTTCCATCTCAAGTTCCTTTGATAGTGAGTATGATACCGCTTCAGAATCCGAAATTGAACCGCGACAACTAAACGATAAAATAGAAGAGAAAAAGTTATTTCCCATTCATAAAAATATAGAACCTCCGAAACAGTCTAAAGTAGGTCGACCCCCGAGAATTAAACCAAAACCTAAACAACCAATAGCAATAGATACTAGTGCAATAGCCACGCGAACGCGTTTAAAAACAACACCCGTTCCAAGTACTTCTAAACAGATGGCACCTCGAATTCAATCCGTCACTTCAGGTACCTGAACATCAAGTAATGATTCAGATCATTCCGATCCTGCTGTGTTCCGCAGACGCAAGTGTGCGATGCCTAACATGGAACTTTATTCAAGAAAACGGATACCGAGTAAATCTAAAGCTCCATGTTCGGCGGATGCGCGCGCGACTGAGGAACCTTTCGTAGAATCTCAACCTCAATCTGAGAATCCTGAAAGCGTTGAAGATCTTGTTGTCGAGTTACCCGAGGTTAACACAAGTGACGATGACGGGGAGCATGAGGCTGGACGCACGCTTTCCTGGCACTGGGGCAGTTGGTCGAGGTCACCATGCCTCTTCCACAACCCTCCAGGTCGGGTCAAAAACCACGACCTAGCTGATGCTCCCTAATACCAGGGAGGCGCTTTGGCGTCTTCCTGGGCGGGGAGTTTCGGCAAAGTTGGCGGGCTGCGTCTGGTCAAGATCACTCACCGCACTTCCTCGTGGTGCTCCTGGGCCTCCGCTTCAGGAGTCGTAGCTCGCTTGCGAGAACCGACTTGCTGGATGCGGAGGGCGAACGTGGTGAGCTGGCAACAGGACGGATACCTTAACAACGACCAAGGCAAGAGAGAAGGAGTTCTGGGTATGGTGCCCACCCGCAATGGGGCACCTTATATCGTGAATAATGGAATCGAACGGCACAAACGTCTACGGTGCAGGGGGTGTCGGATCCCGAAGTACCGGCGCATCGGTGGTGGCTGACCGGGCCACCGGTGCGTCGTTATCCGACGACCGGGACGTGCGCGGGGTGTACCCCATGGCCTCCGCACGTAACACTGCTACAGGGAAGAATGGCGACGCGACGAACGCGGTCGCCGGGCCTTCGGGGCTGTGCGTGGGCGGCGCTGCGCCGGAACTAAAGCCGGCGATAATACGTGTCGAGCGCGTCGACGCGGTGACTGGAAAGTTTTGGCGGCGGGCAGATGACCACGCCTCCTCGCTACCCGTTAGCGGCGAGGAGTCGGATGGCTCCTCTGTCGCGTTATTCGACTCTACGCGCTCCGCGCTCGCTGCGGGGAAAGGGGGCAAGAGGCTGTTCAAAGCGCGGAAGCGAGGATGCCTCCCTACCACGGGGGTGTATGCTGGCCTGACCCAGGCCAAAAGAAAGGCCATCACAGCTGCCTTGGAGGGGCAGAAGATGGAGCGGGAGCTTGCGGCCATGGATCCGTCCATCAGGGCGCCGCTCGTCTCCCGGGGATGAAAGCCCCTTCTGTGGGAGGAGGAGATCGTGAAGGAGATGCGACTGACCCCTACGCCTGACCTCGGCGCGGTCATATTTGACCGCGTCGGGGTCATTGAGAAGGTGGCTAGTCAATCGAACAACCTCAAGGAGACGTTCGTGCGCATGCTCCGCGAGGCGGCGTTGTTCATAAAACACGCCGTCGTGGAGCAGGGAAAGAGGACGACGGCGACTGGGCGTGAGGAGGAGTTGGAGCTTACAACGCTCCTCCTCCGCGCCCGGGTAAGCGATCTGGAGCGGCTTCTTGGCCACCACTCCATCGCCGAAGTCGCCGGTGTATGTGGAGCGCCCTCGGCGTCTTCTCTGCCGCGGGCTGTGCCTGGCCCCGCTCTATCCCTCATGGAGGTAGAAGTTGCGCCTCCGTCGGGTTGTCCGACCGTGCCGCGACCTCCGTCGGCGCGAAGGTGCACTTCGGGCTGGGCTGCGGAGGCGGCGGGGCAGCCGTCACAAACGTCCCCTGCCCCGCCGCCCTGGCCGCCCCCGTCACACGGCCTCTGTCTCAGCGACGTGGAGGCTGTGGTTCGGCGGGTCTGCGGCGAGTCGGAGAGAAGACTCATGGCGCGCCTCGGTCTGCCGCCGGAGGGTGGTGGCCGGACGGGCGGCGGGGTGCTCGCCTCATGGACCGACGCCGCTCACGGGCCTTCCGCTGTGCCCGTTCCCGGGCGGCCCTCTGTAGCGGATGAGGACCAGAGGAGGCGGCGCCACAGGGCCGGCAAGAAAAACCGCCGGAGAATGGCTGCCCGCACGGAGGCGGAGGGGTAGCGGGGCGAGGGGCAGCGGCAACAACAGCCGCTGCAGCCGCGTCGGCGGCCTCTCCCGCAGCATGAGCGGCGAAAGCGGCAGGCCCTGGTGCCTTCGCGTCATCCGCCGCGGCTACCACGCCAGCAGCAACGGCAACCGTCAGCGTGGCCTGCGATGAGTGCACAGCACCTGCCCGTCGCAGCCACTCCAGCCAAAAGGCCTCCTCCCCGGCCACCGATACTGGCGGATGCTCACCAGGAGTCCTGGGCTACAGTCGTGGGACGGAAAGAGCGGCGTGGCAAGAACAGAGCCGCCACCGCCACCAAGCCCCGCCAGCCGCCGGCCGTCAATGGTCCAGCCAAAGCGCCGAAGAGCGTCGTTACCAGGCCGGCGCCTCCGGCAAAGCCGCGCCCGCCTCGCGCACCCAAGATGGCCGCCGTCACATTGACGGTGACCGAGGGGAGCGCGACGTCCTATTCAAACATATGGAGGCGGGAGACGGCCGGAGTCCGGTTGGAGGATGTTGGTATAACCAGCATCCACTACCGAAGGAGCCAAACGAGAGCCTCGATCATTGAGGTGCCCGGGCCGGAGAGCGCCGTCAAGACCGAGAGGCTGGCCGGCATGCTCGGGGAGTTTTTCCGCGGAACCGACGTCCGGGTGTCGAGGCCGACGATGTGCGCGGAGATCCACATTGTCGGATTGGACGAGGGCGCAACCCCGGAAGCCGTGGCGGTAGCTTTGTCCGCTGCCGCGGGCTGTGGGGTTGCGGACATAAGGGCCGGCGACGTTTGACGGACCCGCTCAGGCGTTGGCAGCGCCTGGGTCCGCCTGCCGGCCGTGTCCGCGGCCAAGATCGTGGCAGCCAGGAGGGTAAAGGTGGGGTCGGCCTATGCGAGAGTGCAGGCCCTGGAGCCTCGCCCCCTCAGGTGTTACCGTTGCCTTGAGACGGGACACGTCAGGCAGCGGTGCGCCTGCGAGGTGGACCGGACTGGCCGCTGTTATATCTGCGGCGGCGAAGACCACAGGGTGCGGAAGTGCAGTACACCCCCAAAATGCCCTGTCTGCGCCGATCTCGGGCGGCTGTCCGGTCATCGATTAGGGGCTAAGGGCTGTGCCCCGCCCCCCTCCCGGGGAAGGAAGAAAACGAAGAGGTCACAGGCGACCTTCGTAACGCAGCAGGAGATACGACCTCCCAGTGCCCAGGAGTCACGTGCTACGCCCGTCACTCTGGATCCGCCGCAGGCGCCGGCGACGGACACCGAAGAAGTACAGACGCCACGGGAGTAGCCGAATGCGCCTGCGGAGGCAACAAAAAAGGGACCCGGCCGCGGGGGAGCCATGGAGATTGCTTAATATGGGTTTTCCACGCCTCCCTGCGATGCGGGTCCTACAGACCAACCTCAACCACGCGGCTCGGGCTCAGGATCTGTTCATCCAAACAATGTCCGAGCTGCGGTTGGGGTTGGCCGTCGCCGCGGAGCCCTACCGCGTTCCCGATCGCGCAGACTGGGCTGGGGACGATTTGGGCTCCGTGGCGATACTAAGTAGTGGGGGCCGCGCCGTTTAGCGTTTTAGATAAGGGGTGCGGTTACGTCGCAGCGTGCTATGGCGGCCTGGCGGTGATGGGCGTTTACGCCCCGCCCAGCCTGCCCCTCGCGTCCTTTGAGACGTTGTTGGATCGTGTCTGGGACTGTGTGCAGTCGCACTGCCGGGCCCGGCCAACTTTGGTCCTGGGGGACTTAAACTCAAAAGCCACGGCTTGGGGTTGCCCCAGGACCGACGCGAGGGGTAACACAGTGCTGGAGTGGGCGGCGGGACTAGACCTCCGGTTGCTCAACCGGGGATCCGTCAACACGTTCTCGGGGCGACGGGGAGGGTCCATAGTGGATATCTCCTGGGCATCGCCCGCCGCCGCGGGAATCGTGTCGGGGTGGAGGGTGGCGTAGGAGGTGGAAACGCTTAGCGACCACCTCCACATCTTTTTGAATGTCTCCGCCGCCCAGCAGTCCCTCCTGGACTCTCTAGACCGTGATCCGTGGGGACGCCCCTACCGGATCGTCATGGGCCGCCTGCGACTACCGGCGCTCCCGGTTACGGAGAGTCTTGGCCCCGACGTGCTCGAGAGCGTCGTCGATGCGCTCTTTCCGAATGATCAGGAGGAGTGAGGGACGGCCGAGCGAACGGACCGCATCATCTGGTCCGCCAACGACGGGGTCGCCGAAGAGGAGCTCGCCGATGCCGTTGCTAAGTTCGGGACCCGCAACACGGCCCCGAGCCCTGACGGCATTCCCGGCCGGGCATTGGTAATGGCCCTGCGCGTTCTTGGGCCCCGCTTCAGGCGGCTGCTGTACGGTTGCCTGAGGTTGGGGCGCGTGCCGCGCCAGTGGAAGCGGGCGCGGCTTGTCCTCGTCCCGAAGAACGGTAAGCCCGCGGGCTTCCCCTCCGCGTACCGGCCCATTTGCTTGTTGGACGAGACGGGAAAGCTTTTAGAGCGTGTTCTCGCTTCCCGCCTCGCTGCCCACCTGTCCTGCGTCGGTGAGCACGGCTTGGCCGAGTGCCAGTATGGCTTTCGCGGGGGCCGCTCGACGATCAATGCGATCAAGCACGTCATGGCCCTCGCGGACTCGGCCGTATCCCGGGGCGGGGTGGCGCTGGGGATGTCTTTGGTCATCTCCAACGCGTTTAATACCCTGCCTTGGGACAAGATTCGGGAGAGGACAAGCCGACTGGCAGAGATGGGAGTCGCCTCGGTCGTCGTCGGAATCCGCGCCTTGGGGTTGGAAGTGTCGTCGCAGAAGACGGAGGCTGTCTGGTTTCACCGGCTGCCTTTGTCGCGGCGACCGCCCCCGGCGCGGATCCGAATAGGTGGAGCCTGCATCGATGTCCGGGACCGGATCAAGTATCTCGGCCTGGACATCGATAGCCGCTGACGCTTCGAGGGGCAATTCGACCGCCTGGTCCCCCGGGTGGAGAGGGTGGCGACCATGCTTGGTCGCCTCATGCCTAATCTCGGGGGACCGCAGGAGAGAGTGCGCCGCCTCTATGTGGGAATGGTGTGGGCCATGGCCCTATACGGCTGTCCCGTATGGGCCGCAACCATGGGGAAGTGTCGGCGAAGCTGGCGCACACTCCGCCGCATACAACGGCGGGTGGCTATCAGGGTTGCCAGCGCCTACCGTACCGTATTCACGGAGGCTGCACTGATCCTGGCGGGATCCCTCCCCTTTGATCTCCAGGCGGCCGCCGACGCCGAAGTTTACAGGCGTCGGCGGGAGTACCGCCGGAGTGGGGTGGACCCGCCGGGCGAGGCAGTCGAGGAGTGGAAGCGCCAGTCGCGACGGCGCGCGACTGATGCGTGGTGGTGGGAGCTGCTAGTCAACCCCGCTGCCCGAAAGCGAGCCGTCGGCGCGGTTCTGGCCAACTTCGACGGTTGGCTGGACCACGGGCATGGCAGGCTCACCTTCCGGCTCACGCAGGTGCTCACCGGGCACGGTTGCTTTGGTGAGTACCTGCACAAAGTGGGTGCGGAGGCGACGTCTGAGTGCCACCAATGTAGGGCCGTGCTGGACACGGCCCAACACACTTTGGAGGAGTGCCTATCCTTTGCTGGTCAAAGGCGGGCACTCCAAATGTAGATAGGTTGGGACCTCTCGCTGCCGACCGTCGAGGCGGCCATGGTCGACAGCGAGAGGTCGTGGAAGGCGGTGGCCTCCTTCTGCGAGGCAGTCATTTCGAAAAAGGAGGCGGACGAGCGGGAGCGGGAGCTTGCCGATCCCGCTCGTCAAGAGAGAAGGCGGGTGAGGCGGCGGGCAGCCGCCCCTTCAGCCGACCCCCTCCCTGGTGGAGGGGTCGGCACCGCGGGGCCCAGAGCTCCGTGAGTCGCTCGCCGCCCGCCGGCCGCCCTAATAGAGCGCGGTCGGTGCGCGGAGACGGCCCCGCGCGCGCACGCCTGTCATGGGGTCACAGTCACGATGACCCCGACGTGTTGCGTGCGGGGCCGCGGGGGCCGAGACGGTTGGCGGTAGGGATTCGCCGTCGTCTTCGTGATCGGTCCCAAAGCGGTCGGCGCCGTGGTATGGCCCCCTGGCGCCGACAGAACGGTGTAGGGGGGGATGTTTGGCTCCCTCACACTGAAAAGGGGTCCCCAAAGATGAAGGGGAGCCTGGGCGCGGCTGCCGTGGTGGAGTTCGTAGGGGCAGGGAGGTTCGCTTCCCCGTCCTGGAGAGAGCACATGGTCGCTGTGTTGCCCACGGACCTGGCTGGTTCTCCAGTCGGGAGCGGAAGTGAACCCCTACGTGGCGCGTCCCCAGATGGCGGATAGGGGAAGCTTTCTGACGGGATGGATTGTGGCTTTCGGGCTGCGTCTGTCTCGCTGGGAAGTCGGGGCGACAGCCCCTGCGGACCAAACACTGGTATGAATGTGTGTGTGAATGAGCTGTGGTCGGTGTCCCATGGATATTCCCGTGAGACTAGCCAAGGGGGGAGTAGTAGCCCCCCGACCGGGGCGGAGATTGATGTTAGTACCTGACCTCTGCGTTAGTAATAAGGGTAAACGTAAGTACGGCGTACCTCGGTACGTCGGCAAAGGAGCCAATCTCGGGGTTGAAGTGGGATTAACGTGTGCAGGAATGGAGGCTTACCTGGTCACTATTGCCTCATACCCTGAGCTGCGGGGGGTAAAAGCTTAGCACCGTCTAGGCCGAGGTTTGGGTCTGGCATCCACTCGGATTGGGTGTCGCCCACTCGATAGGGGTGACGTAAAACCTTTAACATCAATTATGCCGCGGGCCTATCCCGTAACATTTTTCATAGAGTCATTTCGGCATCGATAGGGTGTGACCGCCTGACAAACCGCTTCTCAGTTTCGGTGCTGCTTGAATGTTAGGGTTTTCTTACCGGTGGAAGATCCCCTACTGCGGTAGGGGTGGCATGACGCCCGAAACCGAGGAAAATACACACACATGCTATGGATTCTCAAAAAAATAAACAAACTGAGGTGGGAAGGTGTGTAGGGGGAGGTGTTAAAGAAGTTTCTCGTCTCGGCGACGCAACGCCTGTTGTGGTTCTGAGGCGATCCGCGGCGTCGGCGGTGCGTAGCACAGCCGCAAAAGGCGGCAGTGACCGGGATCGGTCCCCGGTGCGGGCGTCGGACAATGGGGAGATGTGACCTCCCCCACCCCCGTCGCCATTCACCTCCGCAGAGATGGTGCCGGAGGAGGACGGAGCGCGGCTCCGTAGCGGAGCTACGGCCCTGAAAGAAGGCTCCGGGCGGCACCGCAGTGGAAAACGCCGCGCACTACGTCGTCTCTCGGACAACGAGGACGAGGAATGGGGGGACTCGGACACATCGCTCGAGTCCGCTCCATCGATGTCGAGCAGCCGCTCGTCATCAAAGAAAAGAGGCAAGGGTGTAGCCGTGGAGGATTTTGTACGCTCGGTGGAGGCCAAGACCCAGTACTTGGAATCTTCCCGTGCGGAGAGGAAGGTCCAGGAATGTCTGGCCAGGAAATCGGCCATACCCCTGCCTGAGGAGGCGAAACTCAGCTGCGAAATGCAGGCGCAGCCCACGGCTGATGTGGCGGCGCTCGTCCTGGAGCGGCAGATGGACGTGGAGAGGGTGGCCGCTGTGTCGAAGGGGCTAAAGGGCAACCTAGTCCGGGCCCTTAGATGGCGGCACTTGACACTCGGGTGGCTGTGTCGGACCTGGCGACTAGGTCAGCCAGTGCTGCTACACGCGAGCTGGAAGCGGAAAACGCGATTCTCTCCGGCCAGATCGCCGAACTAAGGGCGGAGGTCGCACGGCTCCGGCAGGCCGTAGAGATGCGTGGCGACGCCCCGGCGCTTGCGCGGACTGTACTCCAGTCAGGGGTGGGGGCGGCAGCCGAAGCTGCGGCACCAATGACGAGGGCTCCGGTGGCGCAGGCGTCGCCGGCGTAGGTGAAGCAGCGGGCAGCAGAGGTCGCCCGAAAAACTGCGCCAACGGTTCCCCAAAACGAGACTGATGGGCGCGAGTTGATACGGCAGATCGCTGCCATGATGGATGCCAAATTGGCGTCCTTTAGGCGCGATCTGTTGCCGGCGTCCGCAACGGGACAGGGGGGAGCTGGATCCGGGACCCCGACGGAGAAGAGGCCCCTAAAAAAGAAGAAGGTGGCGAAGTCTACTGACCCACCTAAGGCACCGCAGGTCGCAAGAGCTGGGGCCGTTGGATGGGCTGGTATCACCCCCGGTGCTGCGCCGAAAATACAGCAGGCCCACCAGGACCCTGATATTGGAGGTGCCGGAGGATGGTGGGACGGCGAAGGCAGATGTGCTGGCCCAAAAAATGACGGAGGCTCTGTCCGGTACGGGAACGTGGATCGCAAGGCCAACTAAAAGGGCAGATATTCGAATCCGTGGCCTCGTCGACTCTGTCGCCCCGGCGGAAGTGGCCAAAGCCGTCGCGACGGTTGGTGGCTGCATCGAGGAGCAGGTGAAATCCGGCAATATCCGGACCGCCTCCTCAGGCCTGGGGACCATCTGGGTCCAGTGCCCAGTGGCCGCCGCCAGGAAACTGGCGGTCGCTGGTAAGCTGACCGTAGGATGGTTCCAGACCGTGGTGGAGTCCCTCGCAGCGCGCCCCCTGCAGTGTTACCGCTGCCTTGAGATGGGACACACGAGGCAGCGGTGCACAGCTGCTGCGGATAGGTCCAACCACTGTTATAATTGCGGCGGTTCGGACCACAAGAGGGCGGCGTGCTCGGCCACTCCTAAATGCTCCGTCTGTGCGGACAACGGGAGGCCAGCCGGGCACAGACTGGGTAGCCGGACTTATTCCGCTACCCAAAAGAAGGCAGGAAGAAGGAAGAGCGCTGGGCCAAAGCCAGCAGGCCCAGCGGCTGCGAGGACGACACCAGCCGTCGCCCCTAAAGGGAAGGAGTCGGTCCCGAAGGGACCCGAGGTGGCTCCAGTGGTCGCCGACGCAACGGCAGCCATGGTGACCACCCCGTAAGCTTTTATGATGGGTCCCTCGGGGCCGGCCATACAAATTAATTTAAACCACTCGGCCAGGGCAGAGGATCTACTGATGCAAACCGTGGTCGAGTGGGAAGCCGGGTTGTCAATGGTGTCGGAACCGTTTAGGGTCCCCAATCATCAGAATTGGATGGGGGACCAGCTAGGCTCTTTTGCCATTATGCCGCTGCTGACGCTACTGGAAAGTGGTCGGGGATTCCTGGCAGTCGCCTGGAGAGATGTCGCGGTGGTGGCGATTTATGCACCACCGAGCTGGCCCCTTGCGTTCTTTGAAGGGTATCTGGGCGAGGTTGGGAGATGTGTCTCCCGCTGCTTCCCTCGCCCGGTGGTAATCCTGGGGGATTTTAAATCCAAGGCTCAAGCCTGGGGGTCCCCTGCGACAGACGCAAGGGGCTGTGAATTGCTTGACTGGGCAGCTGGACTGGAGCTCCGGTTACTAAATACGGGCTCCGTCCATACGTGCGTGCGGCATAATGGGGGATCCATCGTGGACTTATCGTGGGCTACCCCGGCAGCTGCGCGACGTGTCTCGAGGTGGAGAGTGGCGGCAGAGGTCGAATCGTTATCTGACCACAGATACGTGGTCATCGGCCTCTCCGCCGACAGGAATGAACCACCCCGACGCCGCCCAGTGGCGGGAAGGCCGCCACCGAGATGGGCCTTAAGAGGCTGGATCAGGACGCCCTAATGGCAGCGGACCACGTCGTGGCCTAGCCAGAACATACGGCCGGGCCTGTCGACGGGTAGGTGGAGGCCCAATGGCTCCGGGACGCTATGGCATCGATCTGCGACGCCGCTATGCCCTGAGCCGGGGTCCACCCGCGGAAGGCGGTGTACTGGTGGTCGTACGATTTTGCGGAATTACGCACCGAGTGCGTGGCTGCGCGACGCCAGTACAACCGCGTCCGTCGACGACGACGAGCAGATGTGGAGTGGGCTGCCGAGCTGTACAGGGCCTACCGCGAAAAGGTAGTGGCTTTGCAGCTGGCCATCAAACGGGCCAAGGCACAGGCATGGACGAATCTCCTCGGCACTCTGGACAAGAATCCATGGGGGCGCCCCTACAAATTGGTGATGGGGCGGCTTCCCCCCTGGGAGCCCCCGCTCACAGAGAGCCTAGTCCCCCAATTTCTCGGGCGGGTCGTGGCCACGCTTTTCCCCTCTGGTGGGGAGGCGGTCCGACCTATTCCTGGGACGGAGGGCCGCGAAGTGGAACGGCTTTCCGATGTGAAGGTCACGGATGAGGAGATGGCAGCGGTTATACGCTGGCTCCGGGGCAAGAACACCGCCCCGGGGCCGGATGGGGTACCCGGCCGAGCCTAGACTTTGGCCCTGGGCATCCTATTCGGGAAGGTGCGGACATTGTTCACCTCCTGCTTGGAGTCGGGGGTGTTCCCCCGGCTATGGAAGAGTGGGCGGATGGTTCTCCTGAAGAAGGAAGGAAGGCCCGCGGATTCTTCCTCCGCGTACCGGCCGATATGTCTCCTGGATGAGGTGGGGAAGATGCTAGAGCGCATCATAGCTTCCCGCCTCTCCAGGCACCTGTCGCGCGTTGGTCCCGGTCTGGCTGACTGCCAATACGGCTTCCGAGAGGGCCGGTCGACCGTCGACGCTATCAAGCGTGTCCGGTCCCTCTTGGAGAATGCAGTCACCCGGAGTGGGGTGTGCATAGCGATATCCTTGGATATCGTTAATGCATTTAACACCCTACCCTGGGAACCCATAAGGGAGGCACTGATATACCACCAAGTGCCCCCCTATCTGAGGGAGGTGATCGGGGCCTATCTACGCGACAGGTGGATAGAGTATCCCGGCCGGCCGGGGTGGAACGGAGGGAGGTGGACCGAGGGGTCCCACAGGGCTCAGTTTTGGGCCTGTTGTTGTGGGACCTCGGATACGACACGGTCCTGCGTGCCCCGCTCCCTGACGACGCCAGTCTCGTCTGCTTTGCAGACGATACATTAGTGGTCGCCGTCGATGGCGGCTGTCGTTGCTAGCATCGACAGACTTGGGCTGCGAGTGGCCCCCGAGAAGACCGAGGCCATCTGGTTTCACGGTGGCCCTCGGTGTCGGCCGCTCGCAAGGTCGTGGATCCGAGTGGGTGGTGCCTGTCGGGAACCGGATGAAATATCTGGGACTCGACCTCGACAGCCACTGGTGTTTCGAGGCACACTTCGACCGCCTGGTCCCCTGGGTGGTTCCACACTAGGTTGGGGATGAAGAGGGCACCGTGGCAGTATGGCATTGTCGCCATTCGGCGACGGTACCCCCCTGTTCTGTGGTCGAACGGAGCAGGGGGATGGTCTTAGTGAAATGGGGAAGGTTCCTAGTCGCGGGATGCTACAATTCACCCAATTGTAGCGCCGCCGATTTGGGGAGATATTTGGACCGGTTGGGAGCTAAATTAAACCCCTATATGGACGCTCCAGTACTGGTCCTGGGCGACCTCAACGAACGCGGGGACGGCACTATTGCGCACAGTAGGATTGCGCACGGTCGGATTGGACACCGATGTTTTGGAAACGGTGCATTGCGCACACGAAGAATTTGACACAAGTCGAATTGCGCACAAGTAGAATTGGACACAAGTGGATTGCGCACAAGCAGAGTATCACAGAGTAAATTTAAACATAGTAATGATTGCGCACACTATTAATTGGACACAAAGCTACCTACTCGCGCGTTTCCCATCTCATACCTTAATCTTTTAATGCCGTGCGTGTTCCGTCTGAGATGTTTGAATCTTTTATAATTTACTGTTAGTGACGATTCTCATAAAGAGCCTGACGAACGTGTTGACATTAATTATCCCTGCAGAATATTTAAATTCTAAGATGTTTTGTCGAAAATTTATTAAAGTGATTCTACATTATTAGATTTGCAAATTATATTCAATTATATTCAGTACATGACATTTATGCAAGGACCTGTAACAATAAGTATGTAAGACTGTTCGATGAAATTTCTCGCAGAAGTTTGTTGTTGATTCTGTGTGCTTAACCTTATTTGAGTTGACAGAAAGTAGAAAGTCAGGTATGTAAGTATTTTTTGTCTATAAAACAATAGATTTAATATGGATGGACATGATACTTTGTGGTGTTTTTAACTTATATTTTACAGGTAGTTTAATCAATGTCGAGCAGTGATCTAGAATATTTG
>NW_026533048.1:0-2983 GCF_026283585.1 Hylaeus volcanicus | reverse complement strand
TAAATTGTATTATATTATATACGCGGTAGCGCCAGCGTCAGGCATATACGGTGGTTATAATTTGTCATGTACTTGTCGTCGAGACGCTACCGCGTCTCTAGATTTATTACATCGTAAATATTCTACAATTCTAAAATATTATATAATATTTAAGACAGAGACCAACAGTAATAGCTGTTGAAAAATTTTCGTTGTCATCAAGGCACAGTTAATTTTTATTTAAGTGGAAGGCAGTCAGTACTAAGTTTTAAAAAACTGTTTTTTATTTTGGTTGTAACAGTTGTGGTCTCTGATTTAAGATATATGATACATTAAAATGCATTTGTAATAAAAAATTTGTAAAAATAAGAAAAATAAATTTCATGAAAATATTTCTACATGAACAGTGAAATATAATGGAAGTTTTGTATTGCAGGTATGACATGTGCTCCATGGACTTCAATCACAAGTAGGCGTCGTGTATCATCGTCTCAGTGTTTTTCGCCAAAAACCACGAGACTTTTAAGATTTAAACATATTACACACAATCTACGCAGCAAGGGCAACAGATTAAGGCAGAAGCAGCTAAAGAAGAAGGAAAGAAAACATAAGTACCAAGTACAATTGCTAAAAGAAGCATCACGGGCTCTTTCCACTGATGCGCAGACGTTAATATTATCACAGATAAAGCTAAGAAACGTTAGTAAATATAGACGAAGGTACGACGATAGGTTAAAAGATTTTGCTCTATCCATATACTATCATTCTCTTAAAGCGTACAGATTTCTGAGGAAGTCTTTATGTTTGTCGACAATACGGACTTTACGTTCATATCAACAAACATTTCATATTTACCCCTGTGTAAATATGCAAGTATTAAACATGTTAAAAGCCAAATTTTTGACTTATGCTGTCGAAGACAAAGTAGTCTCGCTGGTTTTCGATGAAATCCATTTATATAATGAAGTATACTATGATCCACATATGGATCAATTTCGTGGTGTGGCTGATGACGGAGATACAAGGCAGCCGGAATGCGCGACATCTGCGTTAACATGCATGATCAAATGGATCAATAAAAATGCAAAACAGACATTAGGGTATTGGTTTTTGTCTAGTGCAGGAAATTCTGATAAAACCCAGAATATAATTCAGAAAACAGTCGCAAAAGTATGGGAAATGGGTTTAATACCGAAAGTAATTGTCTTCGACCAAGGACCCCGGAATGTTGGATTACTTAAAATTTTAAATATAACCCCCCAAAAGCCATATTTTTATTACAAGTCTGAGAAAATTTTTATCATATTTGACCCTCCCCATTTATTAAAATCAGTTAGAAATAATTTTAATAAAAGTGACATTGAATATAATGGAAAAATAGCAAGTTGGGGGGATATCTATAAAATGTTTGCATTAAATTCAAAACGGCCTCTAAATTTGGTACCAAAATTAAACAATCGCCGTTTTGAGTTGACTCATTTTACCAAAATGAAAGTTTCGTTAGCGGCATAAATATTTAGTGAAGCTGCGTACACGGCACTACTATGTTATAAAGCTATTTTTCCCAATGAATTTCCGTCGGAAAATAGCGGTACGGAAGAATTTATTTTAGATATGGACAGATTATTCGATTCATGCAATAGTTTATTACAAGACAAAACGACAAGAAAGAAAATGAACTTCGCAATATCCAATAATAGTGGGCACAATATATTTCTGGAAGATATACTAACAAAATTAGAATCCATTAGATTTTTGAATATGAAAGTACCACCGTGTATAAAAGGATGGATTTTAACGATAAATAGTATTATACAACTTTCTAACAAATTACAAAGCCAATATAACATACAGTACTTAAAAACACGACGTCTAAATCAAGATAGTTTGGAAAATCTTTTTGCCACGATAAGGCAACAACACGGTTGTTCAACTAATCCTTCCCCTCAACAATTTGAAAATGGTCTAAAACACGTACTAATTACTCAATTATCAAAAATTTCATCGATAACAAATTGTAACGACGATTTTCAGTTGTTTTGCTCAAAATTAAGCGAAATACATCATTTTAAAAGTGATAATTTACTAGATATACCAGAAACCATTCCAAATACACACAATACAGAAACAATATATATACCAGAAACCATTCCAAGTGATGGGCGTAGTATTGAAGACGTTGAGTCATTTGGAGAAGATAATGCAATTTATTATATAACGGGATTCCTGTGCAAGAAGTTTTTAAATACTGTAAATTGCGAATCGTGTAAAAGTATATTAATAGATTCAGAGGACACTTCATTCGCTGAATACAAATTATTTGCTACGTTAAAAAATAACTGCAACACTGCAGGTTTAATATGTTACGAGCCAGGGCGATAGCGACGCGCGTGTGAGCCCAGCGAGTGGGGTAGATTTGAGAATTGAACCAATACGATTAATTATTGTGTATCAATGGTGCCGAAGGCTGAGGATAGATTAGACAATGCAGACGACTCTGACGAGAAGTCAGATAGCTGCAGGAATCGGTATCTCCCAGTTAAGGGTAACCGTAGGTTAAGGTGTTTGGTTGTCTTGGTTATTGGAGACAAACGCAGACGCCTCTGACGCGAAGTCAGGTAGCTGCTGGGAATTGGTATCTCCCAGTAAAGGGTAACCGCAGGGTAAGGTTCGAACTGTGAGGTTGTTGGAAAAAGTGCAGACGACTCTGACGCAAAGTCAGATAGCTGCTAGGAATCGGTATCTCCCAGTAAAGGGTAACCGCAGGATAGGTTAAGTTTAGGAGTTCGGGTTGAGTACACAGTGACTAAATCGTATCGATAATGAATACTACGCGTCGCGGATAAAGCCTCGCAACTTGTTAATTTAATAGAATAATAACCCGAGCGGTAAAGTTATTATGTTGTGGGATCGTTACACTGGCTAGGATTGGTGATTTCAAAGTAAAGGTTTGATGTTTGATCTTACAGACTTTTAAGTTTACACAAAGAGTATATATTCAAAA
>NW_026533047.1:57285-89706 GCF_026283585.1 Hylaeus volcanicus | reverse complement strand
ACATCTAGGCGAATTTTTCATTGTGTTATACAGTGTCGCCTTTGCACTTTGCTGGAAAGCGCCTTCATGTACTGGCAGCTCATTTCGATTTCACTTCTTTTTTTACTTTCTTAAATTTTTTTAGGGGGATCTTCTATTTTTCTATGATTACACTTTAAGTCCTCTACTTTTTCATGTACTTGGCGTAATTTTTTTACTTTTTTGAAGTTTTTTATGGGGATCTCACTTCTTTTTACAAAGATAATTTCTATAGTGAATGACTTCAAATAATAGAAAATGGGAGATCAGTTTGAATCCTTTAAGGTTTCAAAAGTACGCGGAACGCATTGCAGGAAGTCTCATTGCAAGAAATTTATTAAAGAAAAATGTAATCACTTTATCAGTAACATTTAAATGCAACAAGACTTTCTGCCACCCGTTCTGCGTACTTCTGAACTTTATTCTAATACAATAAATTATGCATTACAAATAGTTGATTTCTTTTTTTCATTTCTCGCTTCATCTTTAACATTTAAATTTCTTGCAGTGAGACATCCTGCCATGCGTTCTGTATACTTTTGGAAACTTGAAGAACTGAAGCTGGTCTCTTTCCTATATCTGGCTTCAGACACATTATGTATATTGTAGACTCTACGCTTACTATAATAAAAGACAAATGTATTTTTATTTTAAGCGCTACATTAATTTGCAAGTAAAATAAGGTTTGTATGTGTTATTTACAAATAAAATTAATGTCATATGAATAACGCACAATTTATTATATTACAATACCAGATTCAGTCCTTTAAGTTTTCAAAAGTACGCACAATGCATGTCAGAAAGTCTTGTTGCAAGAAACCAAATGTCACAAATCCAAACTGACAGTTACAGGTTAGAAATGAACGAGCGGCATGAGTGACAGCCATATTACAATTCCGACCGACGAGCCTTGCCGTCTAATTCATTAGCTAATTAGCTAAGCTATATTAACTTAGCTATATTAGCTAAGGGTTGACTAGAGTCAGAATCAGAATCAGAAGAAAAATCTACAATTTGTGACCGATTCATGACATGATATTACGATATCTCAGTTGTACATAGACCGGTTTTATTGATTTTGGTTTTATTAGAAAGCTTATATGCGATTTACATTACAAAAATGCCTTTAGATTTAGAAACTACAGCAGCCGTGATGAGATATTAATGACAGAAGTTTCGGGTTAGGTTGGAATCGCAGTTTTACGAGTAAAAGATACGTGGTAGCGCCAGCGCCAGTACACACGGTGGCGTATAATTTTTCATGTACTTGGCGTCGAGACGCTACCGCGTCTCTAGATCTCATTTTCGCTCGCTAAGAGCGAATTATGTTTCTCGCTTCGTTCAGAAACAGCAGAAGACGCCACCTCGTTTTCATTGGCCAGCCTTGTCTCTATGAGTATTACTATTTCCATGCAGAAAAATCTGCTGTAATACTGACCAGCCAAATCGGAGAGGTCGGTATTACAGCAGCTACTCTCTGCATAGAAATGGTATTACCATTAGATATGCGGCAGCGGAGGAAAACTAGATGGAGGTGCTTGTTAATGCCATACAGTATAGTTTCTTCTCAACAGCATATACTGTATGCTTCCTCCTTGAGGGATTCTGAATGCTCAGCGTAGTAAGTAGTAGTATTCTGTTCCGCGCTGCGTATTACGTTTATGTAGTGTGGTCACACTTCACCATCGCGCGTGCATATACGAATAGGAGCTATGGTAGGGACCCTTGGCGCCGCTGCGGCGCCCCGTAGAGTTGCTCCGCGCTATCGAAAATTTGGAAAACTTTAACAATTTTTTACGCGAAAACGGTTCGTCTCCGGCATGTGGCTCCTTTGAAGCTTTTTACCTACTCCTCGAGTAGAATTTTTTAAAATTAAAGAAAACTTTGATCTTAAATTTTGAGGTCATAATGGATTTTGCGGACGGTTTTTTTTGCAAATGTCCACCGATTCAGATGTGTACAATAACTCCTGAAAGTGATGACCAATCATTTTTATACACTCTGCACACCCTGATTTCATTTGTAAAAATAAAGAAGTTTAATACAAATTACTTTTTGAGTTGATACTAATTGAATATAAAAACTGATACCTACATATCCTGAAAAATCCATTATTAATGTTTCCTATTTCCCATAAATATTTTAACAGAAACGTTTAAAAAATATTCGGATAATGTGAAATTTATGTTTAAAAGATGCGTATTGAATATTCGGGCAATGTTGAATAAATCTTGAAAATTAAGAAATTTAAAAAAAAATTAAATCAAATTTTATATTGTGTTTCATTTATTCATAGATTTTACTTTTATTACTTTATTTCTTGAGATTGGATTCCATTAAAACAAGTTATCTTAATTTTTTTTACCTCGGTGGGAATTTGAATATCAGATGAATATGTATTTTATATTTGGGAAGAAATATTCCATTCTAAATATTAAATAGATATTCAGTTTATACTTAAAAAAAAGAATATTTTTTTCTAAATCTAGAATAAACATCATATGTATATTTAAATATTAAAATGAGATTCAATCTCTTTTATTGGATGAATCTGTATTCAATATTTTGTGCTACTAGAGTATGTGAACCTGACACCCAACTGCCAAAAAATTAACTTTTTTTTACGGAAAATGATAGTGTTTCGTTTCGATTTTAGTATTAGGTTGTTACAATTTTTTTTCATGTATCAATTGATGAAACTACAAACGAAATACTATCATTTTCCGTAAAAAAAGTTAATTTTTTAAGTCAGGTCCCACGTTCACATAGCTTACAAGGAGACATCGCCTAGTGTCCCCCGAATTATTTCATCAAATTTTTTTCATATGTAAAGAAGGGTATGTAGAACAATCTCTGCATGTGAGAAGGCGCGAATTTCTTTCATTTTCGAGAAAAAAATTTTTAAAAATAGCTAAATTTCGATTGACGAGTGTCAAACGACTATAAGAGTCAGAGATATTATAGAAGCAGTGTGGCACGGTCGATAGAGTGCCATGTTTCGAAGACGATCTTTTTGCGCTGGAAGCGGTTACGATCCCGGTATGAGTCACTTATTTTTTTTTTACTTTTTTTCCGTTTGTACCATGTTTTGTTATGGAAACTACATTTTTATATATTAGGACTATATTTATACAATATTGTGCAACTTTTATATTTTTTTTCGCATTGAATAAGAAGTCAGAAAAAAGAAGGAAGAAAAAAAAAGAAAAGAAGAAAGAAAGAAAAGGATAAAAAAGAAAGAAGAAAGAAGTTGTGCAATGTTTGTTTAATATAATTAAATTGTTATTTACAATCTATAAGGACGTAAGTTTTTATAAAAGCTTGTAGAAACTCCTTTCACATCATGACTTCTTTTTCAAAGCGGTAAAAAGCATAAAAATTGCACTATATTGTATAAAAATAATGTTAATATATAAAAAGGTAGTTTCCATAACAAAACATGATACAAACGGAAGAAAAAGTAAAAAAAAAATAAGTGACTCCTACTCGGATCGAACCGCGTCCATCGCAAAGCTAGAGTTTTGAAGCGACGACGACAGTAGAAAGAAACAGTTCGATGAAGAAGGAAGAGAGACTGAGAGTCGCGCTGGCAAATGTAAGGATACGGGATCGGGATGCTAAGCGCGATTTCGACCTCAGTGAAATGGCAACAGTGTAGAGAGACGCTGTTGTGAGAACGGCAACATCGCAATTGTATCGACATCACGTTAGCAGTCGTCCTCAGTAAGCGCCATCTCCTATTGATTGTCTGAACTAAATTTGTGACGTAACTTGCTCTGCATTATCGTCAAAATGGCGGAACTCGTCTTTGGGAATGTTTTTACGATTTTTCGCTTTTTGTTCTTATATTAGCATATTTTGGGTTTCATGAGGTCTCATTCGAAAGAGGAAGGTCCAACGAAGGATGCTCTGGTCATTATTCGAGTCACAAAATCCATTTAGTAACATAAAAATACTTCCATTCTACGGATGTGTTTTGCTCGACTTTTGTTCAAATTTGGACGCTCATATTATTAAATATCAACACACTATCGTTCTATCATGACCAGAGCACCCTCCGTTGGACCTTCCTCTTTCGAATGAGCCCTCATTCGGTCCAAAATATGCTAATATAAGGACGAAAAGTGAAAAATCGCGAACCCCTTTTTAGGCCTTCTTTTGCCGGTAATGTCACCTCGCTGCATTACGTGTCTATCCCCTTAAAAGATAGTGGTTACAATGGAAGAGTAACTAGGAAGAAACCGTATGTGAATGAACGGCATCGAAAGGAGAGATTAAATTTTGCTAAAGAATTTGTTTTCAAGGAAGAAACATGGTGGAACGATATCATTTTTACCGACGAAAGTAAATTTAACATTTGTGGATCAGATGGACGAAGGATGGTGTGGCGTAAGAAAAATTAAGAATTTAAATTTAAAAATCTAAGGCCGACTGTAAAGCATGGAGGTGGCAGTGTGCTTTTCTGTGGCTGTATATCCACATTTGGGCTGGGCGAATTAGTTTTTATTGACAATATTATGAACAAAAATGTGTATTTGAACATATTAAAAAATAATTTATACAAAAGTGCTACACAAATGGGAATTTTAAACACATTTAAGTTTTACCAGAATAATGACCCGATACATAAGACACGCATCGTGCAAGAATATTTACTGTACAATTGTACAAAAGTTTTACAACCACCACCTCAATCACCTGACCTCGATCCTATCGAAAATGTGTGGAATGAACTAGAGTGACGTATTACGACAACAACAATATCTTCAAAAGAAATGTTGAAACATCGGTTAAAAGAAGAATGGGACAAGAGTTTCATTCCGGCAGCCGACGCGATCGGACGTATTTACTTCGAACCGCTGACGAGTGCCATAAACAGAGTGAGGAATCAGTGAGCGACATAAAGTGGTGTTGGTGCCACTAACCAGCCAATTATAAGCACACGACGTGGTGCACGCTACACCATCAATAAGGTCCAAAACAATAACGAAGGAACCGTTTCCAATAAGAATTACCCGCAAAACGACATGAATCCAATAACTGTATCTGGTAAAAATCAAGACAGCCGAAATGATTCCACCGAACCTACAACCTCATATGCAAACGTTACAAAATAAGAATACATCCCGACTCAGGACCAAGCAATAATCCTACAATCAGTAGACGGTATTACAATCAAAGAATATGCTAGAGCAATCGGGAACATAACAGGACCTAAAGCAATCAAATTCCTATCAAGAATATCTAACAACAGAATATGTATGTACCTGGATAGCAAACACACCGTCGAAAACCTATCACTGAACCACAAATCGGTAATCATAAATAATGTAAACATAAAAATCAGATCGATGATACTTCCAGCTCAACGAATAATACTATTCAAAAATCACTGCACTAAAAGCAGGAATCACTCATCCAGACCTGTCCCACATACTAAGTTTTAGAAGACAGGTCTATGTAGACCCAGAAGACGCTAAACGTATCCCAAATTCCTTCACAGTTACAATTGATAATAACACATATAGAATATTCTCCACGACAGAAAAACAAACATGCTTCAACTGCCAACAAGAAGGACATATTGCAAACCAATCCACAAACACTGCAAATCCAAATAAACCCAATTTGCACACTCACACACACAGAGATCCAAATCTATCCGCAAACCCTCCTATTACTGACCATGTACGTGTTACGAGCCAGGGCGATAGCGACGCGCGTGTGAGCCCTGCGAGTGAGTTGAATTCAAGAATCGAAGAAGATACGATTAGTCCTGTTTATTCCAATGGATCCAAAGATTGAGGATGGAGTAAAAATCGCAGACGACTCTGACGCGAAGTCAGATAGCTGCTGGGAATTGGTATCTCCCAATTAAGGGTAACCGTAGGATCGGTATCTCCCAGTAAAGGGTAACCGTTGGGAAGGTTAGGTAAGGATTGAATCGTATCGTTGGAATATAATACGCGTCGTGGGTAAAGCCTCGCAACTATTAATTCTAAACAAATAATAACTCGAGCGGTAAAGTTATTATGTTGTGGGGTCGTTACACTGGTTAGGATTACTTATTCCAATGGTGAAGGTTTAATAATGATTTAACAGACCTTTTAAGATTAACAAATGATTATATATTCAAAACTGAATAATTCTAATAATACAATTGTACAGTGTCGTGTTGTCGCGGTTAGTGTATGAATTTAATTACCTAATTGTTGCACGGTGTTAACGCACTGGCGATGTCGCTCCGGAAAGTAAAAATTGAGCGGGTCCGCTCCGGAAAGTAAAAATTGAGCGGGCTCGCTTCGTACACGCGACAGTCCTACGTCTTAGTAAGCTTGATGGCCCCTCCGCGCGGTCAGGGGAAGGTGATGTGCGTAGCCCTGGTCTGACCACGTACGGGGTGCAGCTCCTTGGTAACGTACCGCTCCGCTTCTGAGTGCTCGCTTCATTTACAGCGCTCTCAAATTCGCCTTATTTTGCAATGAAAGCGTGATTGAAAAAATCTGAATTTTTGGGGACCTGTTAATAAAGCAATTGCGCGTCCGAATCCGCGAACGGCGTTTACATGGAGTTACTCGTTCACCCCACAGACGAGTCTGAACACGGGAGGTGAGTTTTCCAAAACACGACATTTTCGTATTTTAATGCTATTCACGAGGGAAAAAGACATCAAAACTGTGTCACTCCAATGCCTTGGACCGTACCACATGTGTTCCACGCAACGAAACATCGTTCCAACCCTTACACTTGGGGTGAACCACCCCTAACTTTGGACCACCCCTGCTTAACTCAGGGGGCAGTTTTCGAAACGGGATCTGTTGGGCTTTCATTCTTAACGTATCGAGAACAAACATGGTGAATTTCATCGCTCTTTGATGTCTGGAAGTCCTCCTTTACGAAGGGGGTTGAAAAGTCGCGAGCTGTTCCACCCCCTCAAGGGGTGGCTATGGGGTGCACGACATGAGTGATGGCATTTCCTGGATCAGGGGAGTCCAGAGAATGCATTGAGTCCAAAATCGAGACCGTCATCCAAAAATTGTGGATTTTAGGGGGTGTAGGGGGTTGTGAGGGGTGGGTTTGTCCGAAAGCGATTTCAAGGAGTGTATTTTATAGGGGGCATCAAACAGAGTCGCCTCAAAGGTTTTTTTTATTTTTTCACCCCCTTCCGTCGCCCCTGGACCCTTCTGAAGTGCCGTTTCTCTGCATTACCCCTTTAGGCGGGGTGAATGAACCCTTTCTCATCAACCTTCGTCAATGCAACTTTGCACACACCCAGAGGACACTTCAAAACTAAACCTCACGAAGTTTCCCGAAAATCGGTTGAAAACTCTCGGAGTTATGGCGTTTTGAAATAGTGTCCCGATTTTTTTGACGGCTAGTGTATATGGTTAATGTTGATCGAAAGGGATCTGAAGCCCGATCTCACTGAAGCGTAACTCTGAAGACGATCGACGTGACTTTACCAAGTAACTCTTTCGTACTAATCCCCCGAGTAACGAAAATCATGGGTTTATATACCCCTAGATATTGGTGGGGATACGTCAGTCATTCCCATATATGGAAATTTGGCGGTTGAGATTTTCGTTACTCAGAGGTGAACATCTGTGGGGCTTTAGGGAAAGTTTAGATAAAGGGTTACCCACGCAACGCGAGTTAAAAGATGATTCTGAGAAAAGTATGGTACAGCTGCAGGGTGCACTTCGGTAAGACCAGACTCCACATTGCAAGGGGTAGATAAAATAAATGAACGCGAGCTTCGAAAAGAACGGATGTGCATACGTAACATACCTGAAACCGAAATGCAAGCGGAAACAAACATAACTAAAGAAACTAAACTAGATAAAATAATTTTTTGGAAAAAAAATTTAACCAACTTCGAAAAAGGTGGAGTGAAAAGTATGAAATAATTTCTAGTCAATTTATATGAATACGCACTGGCTCTAGATATAATTGCTTAAAAGTATGGGAAAATGCAGTGAAAAGTATGAAATAATTTCTATTTGAACTCCATTATTATTCACCATCGTTTGATGAATTTGGTTAAATTATTAAATACATCATATTAAATGCAATGCAACTTTTTCGGAGGCTGCACATAATGTAAAATTACTGTTCTAGCGAATTATTGAGGACTGTCTGGATTCCAAAAAGATCGTTATACGTCAACACGATTCGCCTGTCTCTCTCTCTCTTCTGTCTCTCTGACAATGTTGGCCACCACGGAGAGCGACATGGTGTGGAGAGACGTAAACGCCTGGAAATTTTGGCGTCCAGATTGTTCTCCGAAGATGCGAAACGATAGAGCGTCACCGCTGACATAAGTCACGTAATCGTCATCGACGCGTGCGAGAAATATGTTACGAAGCTCCGTGCTTCGTCTGTTTCGAACTGCGAGACTTCTTGACTTTCTTGTGATTCACCAGTTTCACATAAAAATCTTTGTTTCCTTTACACATCGGTATTTGCTTCGTCTGCGAACCGGGAAATATCTTACGTTAATTCTGTCAACTTGGAAAAATTCTGTTCGAACAAAGATACCGAACAACTACCTACAGTCAAAAATACCAAATTTGGTTTAACTATCTGTCCAAGGAACAAAAAATATGAACTGTAATTATTGCTATCATTATATATGGAATGAATCGGGATCGGAATCGGAATTAATTAATGAACCAAGAAAAAAAAATAGGAATTTTGCAATAACAATAGTTATAAACAATATGAGAAATTCATAAATTTTTGCAAATGTGATCATCGCGAAAACCTGTACGGCAGCAAAATGTAAGGGATTTCATCGATTTCAGGCCAAACATACGTGAAATAGTACGCTTTTTGTGATAAAAAGTGATATAAAGTGGTAAAAACAAAATAAGGACAAAGGTTGTGTTATGGGACCAAATGGCAAATGCTCTTCCAGATGCAAGAAGTTTCAATCTGATTGGTCCATCCGTCTCGGAGTAAGAAGCAAGACAATATTTTTCTGTTTAAAAAAAAAACGGGTAAAAAATGACAAATCACAAAATGTTTCTTTTATGCGATCAACTGGAAGAAATATTCGACAAGATGCAAGAGGTTTCACTCTGATTCATCAAGCCATCTCGGCGTAATCGGTGAACAGACATTAAAAAAAAAGAAATATATATACATGTCGAATTGAGTAACCTTCTCCTTTTCGTAGTCGGTTAAAAATACCCCCGAAGCAACCGAACCCAAGAATGAAGAAATGGAAACAGAAGAATTAAAAACAAATAAGACAAGTAATAAAAGACCACTATCCATAACGTCCGAAGAAAGCATAAAAAACCCAGTAAAATTAAGTGATTTAGACTCCGGCTTCAAGGTCCCACTATCTCAAGAAAGTAAAGAATACCACAAAAAACGCGAACCAACCTCTAAAAACTCCAAACGCCCTCAATCACTAGCTTGCACATTGGACAAAATCGATAAGATGCTCGAACCAGCAAAAAACTATATCAACGACAAAAAAAAATAACCAAATTTTAGACTACCTCCAATTGAGAAGTTCTTAGAAAATGCAATAGGGGCTCCCAACCCGAAGGAAATCGCCACACAATACACCTCCAATACTCTAGCATTAGCCGAATTGCTAATAAGAATCCATCCCTTACTTAAAGCGCGGTCAATAAAAAATAGAATATACAGATTACACAAGAAAATAATTCATCACGTATCAGATCAATCAGCACTGAATTGGTCATCAAAAGTGGACAGTGACCTATCGAGTTAAGAAAAAATCAAATATACTCACATAACTCACTAATAAATAGCTAGCCACACTATGAAAAAAAAAATTATCCAGTGGAATGTAAACGGATATTTTGCTCATTACGAACAACTCGAAATCATTATTAAACAACACAATCCAGATATCCTATGTCTCCAAGAAACTAATTTCAAAAAGAAACATTCTCCATCACTAAAAAATTACAATCTTTTCATAAAAAACAGGGAAAATTATAACTCCGCCAGCGTAGGAGTAGCTATTGCAACATCAAATAAATACTCAGCCACAGAAATTCCATTAAAAACAAACTTAGAAGCAATCGGAGTAACCATTTATTGCCCAAACAAAATCCACATCTGCAATATTTATTTACCAAATAGCCAAACTCTCCATCTCTAAGGCATACAAAATTTGATTCAACAAATCCCTTCACCCGTAATCGTAACCGGAGACTTTAACAGCCTGACAAGACTGACGCCCGCAGGAAGATAATTGGAAAATTACTACAAAACCCAAACTTATGTTTGTTAAACACTGGACACCAAACACATTTTAATGCAAGTACGGATCATCCAGCGCAATCGACCTGACGATTTGTGATGCTGAACTAGCTCAACGTATAGAATGGAATGCGATAGACGACTACATGACAGCGATCATTTCCCACTCTCTGTAACCTACGAAGACAATATTACGTATTGCCAACCTCCGAAAATACCTAAGTGGAATTTTAACAAAATTGACTGGGAGATGTACCATAATCAGATCAACGAAACCCTTACTCCTAAAGCAACCGACGAAATTAACCCCAATAAAATCAATGATATAGTCAGCGACTTAGAATCAATTATCACCAACGCAGCAAAAAAGGCTTCAGGGCCAAGCGCTCTAACAACCCCCAAAAAACTAATAAAACGCACAACTCCCTGGTGGAACAAAGAATGCGAATGTGCGTTAAAGAATAGTCATCATGCTTTCAACAGGGTTAAGAAGAATCCTTCCACCGAAAATCTAATTGAATTCAAAAGATATCGTGCTAAATTCCGTAGGACAATCAAAGAAAGCAAAAAACAATCCTGGAATGAATATATCTCATCTATAACCAACCAAACTCCTGTTAAACAAGTGTGGCAAAAAATTAAACAGATAAACAATAGTAACTCATACCCTGTGATCCAATGCCTCAAAACAGATCAAAACCAAGTAGTGACTGATACAAAAGAAATCGCCAACACCCTCGCCAAGAAATTCAAATCTAATTCGAGTAATTGTATTACATACAGCCTTGCCGAATGATGCTCCACTTCAACAATTGCCAAACCTTTAGGATTGCGCATGAACCACGATTCGGAAATCGTGGCACTAAACCGAGTCGCGTAAACCGCGACTCAGCAAACGGGTATCAGCGATATTACGCTGTTACGCATAAGTCACCTGTCGAATCTAGAACTTGCTCCAGATTCGGGAAATGTGGCAATTAAGATCCCGAAATTACGAATTGCGCCAAGCAAGGATCTGGGGTTATATAAACCCGTGGTCACGACCACGGAGAGCTCTTTGTGTATTATTATTTTGGCAGTCAATACTCTGTAGTCGCGGACGGGTTAATCTCTCGCGTTAGTTTCATTTAGGTATCGTGTATCGTATCTCCAGCTGAGTAAAGAGTTCGCGTAAGTGAGAACATACGCACTAAAGATAGAGTCACCGCGGAGTTACCTACGAAAGTCCGACGTTTATTATTCGCCAATTATTAGAGTCCCGTGTCGCGAGTGTACAACCAGACCAGATCCTCGTCACAGCCGAGCCCGGGACAACCTGACAACGTCGCCGATAGCATAAGATCAACGATTGGTATTGTTAAAACCATCTTCAATTGTATAATTTATATTCTTGTTTGTATGTAATCCCAAACTCAGTTTTGTTTCATTATATTTGTTAATACTTAAACTTAGTGACAATCATTATAGAATCCCAAAATTCCTTCTTTTCCAATTAAATACAGATAAGGTGAGCTTTAGCTCTTTAACCGAAGACAAGAATCCCTAAAGAAAGTCCCAAACTAATTGGGACGTAACAATTGTAATTACCCTGAAGAATTTCTCTCAAATATCAGTGAACGCGAAAATGAAATAAAAGAAAAACTTCTCAACTTCGGCGAAGAAGAAACAGACGCAGTAATAAACTCCAATATATCATTAAACGAATTAACCAACATCCTCCTACTAACAAAAGACTCATCGCCTGGACCTGACAACATTCCTCACAGATTACTAAAAAACCTACTTATGACCGGGAAAAGCTATCTACTCCGAATATACAACTGTACATGGATCCATAAAGTTTTCCCCGACAACTGGAGAAAAGCTATAGTAGTTCCAATCCTCAAACTCGATAAAAACAAACTCAAACCAGACAGTTATCGCCCAATAGCCTTAACTAATAATATGTGTAAATTATTCGAAAAAATTGTAAACAGCAGACTCCGTTGGTACCTTGAAACTAATAACTTTCTGTCTCCAACCCAATGGGGATTTCGCCAATACCGTTCTACAACGGACGTACTCACCAATATGCATACAAATATATGCGACGCTTTTAAAAAAAATGAGTATCTTATCGCAATGTGTTTAGACATCGAGAAAGCGTACCACATGATATGGAGACCGAAAATTGTCAACTCTCTCATAAAGTTAAACATAAATGGACACATGAAATCCTTTATTATCAGCTTCATGTCGAATAGAACAATTCAAGTGAGGATTAATGACACGTTATCCGACCCAACGGAAATCCAAAATGGAGTTCCCCAAGACTCGATACTCAGCACTACACTATTTTTGCTTGGAATCAACGACATATCAAGCGGCATAAGACCTCCCGCAAGTACACATCTATTTGCCGACGATCTTACCCTAACATGCAGTGGAAAAAATATATCCACCCTAAAAGAAATGCTACAAACATCGATCGATAACCTACAAGAATGGTCCAATAAGTGCGGTTGTCACGTCCCGGATTTCAGATTTGAAAATCTGTCGTCCGTTTCGATCAAATGATGCTTGCCTTTTGTCCCACGCCCCTCTTAAACGACTCGCGTCAGGACGGGATCGTGATCCGTATTGAGTTTACTCTCGCGATTACTATTTATTAGAATATTTTAAGTTTTCGGACTTACTACTTGGTGAGGTTGAGCACCTTTTGAATGTAGTGTTCCCACCGCGGGTCGTTTGGTGGAATGGTCCACACAGCTTCACGTGCCCCGGGGATAGTTAGTGGGGTGAGCCTCCAAGGTATCGGTGCTGGAGTTGGTGCTGGGGTTGGTGCTGGTACTGATGCTGATGTTGGTGCTGATGTTGGTGCTGAGACTGATGCTGGTGCTGATGCTGCTGCTGGTGTTTTTAAAAGTTTGTTTTGCACCACTCGCGGCTTCGCTACGCACCCGAGCGGAAGTTTTCCCGTTTGTGCTGGTCGCACGTAGTCTCTTAGCAACCGACGAATCTGCTCGCGTCTGCCCGACCGGTATTTTCGTACCTTTTCGGTGTTTCTCATCTACTGAGAGGGAAAAATTGGAATTTATAATAGTTTTAATCGGGGATGAATCTCATGTCCCGTCAATCGTTATCAAGCCCGTGCAACCCTTTACGGCCGCTGGTTTTGCGTCTATTCTTTTCAAAGCCGGCTTCAACGCCTCGACCCTGATCGGAATATCTGCTCTGCCTTGGATCGAAAAGAAGCCGCGTTAATCAAATCCGTGGCTACTGTTTGGGAAAACCGGCTTCGACCCTCGAACCCTTACAGCAAGCACGAAAGTGACTTGGAACCTGAGTACGATGACGGAAAAGAAACCCACGGCCGAGCAATGTTTCTATCTTTAAGATTTCTAAATGACCGGCTTCGACGCCTCGATCATAAATCAAAAAGATAGTTGGTTTAACTATAATTCATTCCTTTTTCCCTCTCCGAACGCGTCGAATGATTGAGGAAAAAAAAGTAATTGCAACATTTGAATTTGTTAAATTACGTTACTGTTTATTAAGACCCGCGCACGGTCTTTTATTATAGCAATTACAATTAATTACAGTTTGAATAAAAAGATTCACTACCTTAGCTTCGCAATAAAACTCGATGTCTGATTCGACTCGACAAGGACTATAATTTTGGGTAACTCGCGACGACTATCTAGTACGACAATTATATGCTTGAAATTTCGAACGGCAACTAACCCGAGTCCCTGAATTGCGGGCGTACTTATACCCCTAATTCGGGACCTTTGGTCCGTAGGAAGGAGAAAAATCATACCACGTGATTTATTAAAAATTCATGGGTGGTGGTTGATTTCTTCCCATGGCGTTAGCAATAACATCTTGCCCGAAATCATTCCTAGGTGTTTAGTCTACCCCTTATTGGTTTTTGGTGACTGACACCAACGATAGGCACTGCCGACGGTTCCTTAGCTGATGCTACGCTTGAATTCGTCGAAAAGATGCAAGGTCTCATTAGATCTGGCCGCCCACCGGTGGGTGGTAACGAGTACTGAGAATTGTACGGGACCTGTAGCTGTGACTTAACATGTAGGAGAACCGTTGTATTCTCGTGCGTCGCGATAAAGCAACCGAATCCGCGGTTCACGATAGTAAATAAGTCGCGATCGTACCGTGGTCGTATCAGGGGCACATAATGTAGCAAGAAGTAGATCGCTCGCTCCGCACCCGTAGCTGTTATCGCTTAGGTTCTCTCTTACTTGCTAAATGCTTTTCAGTCTAAGATATAGGGTGACGTTCGAATATACAAATACTACATCTGTCTTCAACTCATTACAAGGAAAAAATATGTCCGTGGTTTGGACGGTCGATATGCGAACGTCACACGGTCTCAAATTCTCAGCCCAAAAAACTAAACGTATTATGTTTTCCAATAAAACCTACCAAGACACACCGACATTATTTATGAGGAGTAGTGAAATCAAATTCGTCGACAACATAAGACTCCTTGAACTAATCTTCGATAGGCGACTATCCTGGATCACCCACATAAAACACCTAAAATATTCTTGTCTGAAAAGGCTAAACATTATCAAGATACTAGCCAGTCACAATTGGGGCTCCGATAAAGAAATCCTCCTAAAAACTTACTGAGGTCTAATCAGGTCTAAGATTGATTACGGCTGCACTATATACAATTCAGCAAAAGCACATATCCTAAAAATAATTGATCCCATTCACAATACAGCATTACGATTAGCCACGGGCTTATTTCACACATGCCCTATAAGTGGAGTGCTATTTGAAGCTGGCGAGATGTCACTTGAACAGAGAAGACAATTTTTAAGTATAAAGTATGCACTTAAAATGTCTTCCACTCCTAGTAATTCGACCTATTTATTACTTCTTCAATAACAGATAGTACGAGTTATATGCAAAAAAAAACAAAACTACCATCACCACTGTACGTTAGAATAAAAAACCATTTCCCTTCAATTACAACACAACAAGCAATCATCATCGAACGTAAACAAGAAAATGTCCCCCCCTGGCATATCATAACCCCAAATGTAGATACAACCCTCGCTGACTGCAACAAGAAACTAATATCAAATCACGAACATAAGACCAAATTCCTTGAACTAAACAACAAATACTCATCCTGTAAGAAACTTTACACCGACGCATATAAATCTAACCAGGGAGTGGGATACGCCATGATTGCGGACAACAATGTTATTCAAAAACGTTTACCCATACAAACATCCATTTTCACCGCTGAAGCCTATGCAGTACATGACGCTCTCAAATACATATACACATTCGACTCTCAAGACCACGTAATCTACACCGGCTCCATGAGCATCATCAAAACCTTAACAAACACCGCCAAGAGGAACAAAAACGAAATCATTAGAAACGCCCTAATACTTTACACGGAACTTGCTTCTACCAATAAGAAAATATTCATCGTATGGATCCCCTCGCATCAAGGAATATCTGGAAACACACAGGCTGATTTGAAGGCCAAAGAAGCAACCACCCTCCAGACTGAACACCAACAAACCCCTATCCCAATACAAGAAATCATCCAGCACGAAAAAAAGAAAATCAACGAGGAATAGAACAACATCTGGAAGTCAAAACCGTCAAAAATCCATAACATAATCACCAACTTTTTCCAGAATATACCACGAAATCTCATGAGCAGGAAAGAAAAAATCGTTCTTTCCCGTCTGAGAACCGGTCATAGTAAAATAACTCACGAACATATCATAAAGAAAACAGACCCTCCCTTCTGCTGCGAAACCCCACTCACTGTACACCACCTTTTATATGACTGTCAAAAATTTTCCACTCAGCGCCGCAAATTCAGGATATACCCGAGTACTGCCCTCACCGCCGAAGAACATATTAGAAATACCATTCAATTCCTTAACGAAACCAAACTCTTCCACAAAATATAAGTTAGTCCAGAATTCGTCGCTAATGACCTCGATGTCGATGCGACGTAAAACCTTAATTAAAAAAAAAAAAAGAATGAGACAAAATAACTATTGAATATTTGAAAAAAAATCATTAGCAATATGCCACAACGTATAAAAGAAGTGATACAACAGAATGGCTACCCAACAAGATATTAAAACACATATTATTACAAAAATTAGTCTCAAACTACATAGTTTCTGAAACGTCCGAATATTAAAGTAACGCGAAAATCAGACAATGTTTTGTTTAAATCGTGTTATTTAACAACTACAGTAAGTTATGTAAATTATGTTTTTTGCTTGTTTCGTTAGAAACGAAGTTATGGTGTGATAATGTAAAAATCTCATAGTATCCGAATATTAAAGTTACTCACTGTAGTTATCTGCATTAGTTTCGATATATTGCGGGACACCCTGTATATATTATATATAAACGAAGGATGGATTTGAACGGTCGGTGCCATAGGACCTGCTGCTGTGGGGGAGAAGACAATGCGGCATAAATCACGAACGGCAGCAGGACGCCAGCCGCCGTGCTGATCGGTCGATACACTCTGATACACGCTCCACGAACTAATTGCCTGTTGTGTCTATTGGAGGGTAGAAATCGCGGTCTGATTGCTATGAGAATTGAGGAAGGAAGTCGTGTATCTCTAGTCTGACGATGTACCGAGACTGGATAATCATCTAGTATGGAGGTACGTCTACTCGATCGAACAATGTTCACCTTCGTAACAAACGAAGTAGGAAACCATACGTGATCAATTTATCCGGGAATATTGCTTAATTTTGCTCGGTGTATTACATATATGACTATGACGACATATCACCCAACCTTGAATGGCATACCGAAGCACCGCTCGTTTACAATCTGCGGAACTATTGACTTACGTAGGACTATCAATACCACTGGTCGCGAGTCTATCGCACAGGAATTTGCGTAGTTGTTCATAAAATACTGTGAAACTCCTGCTTTCTTAAATCAGATGTTTGACGTCACATCAACTGCAGTGTGAGTAATCAGCGACTCAAATGAAATTTTAGGTTAGGTAACCAGAGAAGTTCTGTCGATTTTGTATGTCGGGAAAGAAATCTGTAAAACGTATAGAAAAAAACCAATTTATTCATTAAAATAATCACCTTCGCATGTAATAACTTTTGCTTAATAGGAAAGACGATTACAAATTCTGTTTTTATAGAAATTATAATTTCCGATTAAAAAATAGTAATGCAAGGTTTTTTTTTTACTGACACTTTGTTTCGGATGTGTTGATTCAGCAAACCGTTATCTAGGCTTTTAAAAACATGATAATCCGAAGGTCTAATATCAGAAGAATAAGGAAGGTGCATGAGAAGTTCCTATTCAAATGTTCTAATCTCAAGGTTAAATTTTCCAAGCACGTTTAATTGAGTTTAGAGCATACATTTTCGAGAAGTATGTATACTGTTATGCCACTTCTTTTCTATTGTTTTGTATATCAATAGATGCTGAAATATGTCTTTCTTTAAATATCGCTGGAACTGTGTCACATCCGCATAAACTATAAAGGGTTAAGCGCTCCACAGACTGCGCTGACGTGACGTGGGCCAACGTCACATCAGGCTCCGTGGGTCCACGTAAGACATGAAGCGGAGTCAGATAGACGCCATTAAAAAATAAAAATACTAATCTCCGCAATTTTTATCAGAACATTACGGAAACAACATCAAACGATTCCTGATGTTTTTGGGATGATAATGATACCACACATGACACAATTTGGACAATAATTAACGAAATTATATGAAAAATCTGATTGCATAATTGAAAAGTTATTTCGTTAAAAATAGTTCGATTTACGCGATGTAAGATATCATTTTAATCGGGAAATCACCAAGGATCCAATGCCATCACGTTCACGTGGATTCGATGAAGAATAAAGAATTCGATTTTATGAAAAATTGATGAGTCGATGGCCCGTTCGATCCCAGACCCTTGAGCGATCCCAGGTAGGCGCTCGGCCGAGAACAAAAGACGGGGAGTCCATCGTAAAATGATGAACTGCTGTACATAAAATGTTTATATTTTTCATCAGATTGTCGGGAAAATAATATCAATGGATTCCTTATGTTTTTCCGATAAAAATATCAAACATCACATAATTCGGATATTTTTTACCTGAAGAAGCAGCGAATACGTCAGCCTGTACTGCAAACATCACTCATCAAATCACTAACACCTTTTTTTGTCAAACGGACAATAATATAAGAAATAATCTTACCTCATAGGAAACTGATTGAGCAATAAGATGCTTTGATCATAATAAAGAATAATTTGAATTAGAAGCTCAACCACTTTGTATAAAAAGGGTTAGCTCCTAAACATATAATTATCAATATGAATAATATTCTAAATTTTAATGTATATAAATTTACAGAAAGAAGAATAACTAATCAAATCAATTTCGTTAAAATTAAAATAAATATTGGTATAAATAAGTAAATAATTATATAAATTAATTTGTTCAATAAAAAAAATTCCTTATTCAATAATTTTACAAGATCTGGTAATAATGCAGTTAAACATAAATTATTTCATACTTTTCACTGCATTTTGTCGTACTTTTAAGCAATTATATTTAGAGCTGCTCATATAAATTAATGGTCACATAAGTTCATATAAATTAACTAGAAATTCTTTTAATACTCTTTAGTGCAGTTTTAATGTTTTTGAAATTAGTTTATCGATTAAAAATGGAAAACAGAATTCTAGAAAACACCCGGTCTCCTGACGCCTTCCAACGCTCACGGAAAATCTATTAGGTTTGATGTGCTCCTGACGCGTCAGAACGCATATTTCTTCAGATAGCATCAGCCCATGCCACGTCAGGGTAATGTGAACGTCTTCACGCGAAACTCTATGTTAGAATTTTAACTACACTGTGTACCGTTAGATGGCGCTAGCCCACGTCTTCCCATGCACGTCAGCGTAATGTGAACGTCGGCACGCAAAACCCTCTGTTAGAATTTCATACCACGCGTCTTATGACGTGGGCCCACGCCTCGTCAGAGCAGTCTGTGGGACGCTTTATTCGGCCCATGTAAGTTGGCAGCATTGACTCCAACGCTGCTGTCTTTTGGATTCCCCGTCGTTCTTCTTCTGTTCTCGTGGCGTTGTTTTCGCTGTACGCATTTTTCTTATTCACCATGATCAAGTAGTATATACGTTCGATTTACCTTATTCATTTATTATATTAGTTATGTGTATTCTTTTGTATTATTATTATTAAATACCTATAGGTTTATGTGGCCTCATGTTTAATTACCCTAACAATGGTTATGGGCCCAGATGTACGTAAGAGGTGGAACATAACCTAAAATTGTGACCACGTGTTCGGTTAAAATTAAACGCAAGAACGAATTTCGGAAAAATGGATAGCAGAAACGATTTTCAAATAACGAAGCTATCTGATAGAAATTACCGGACGTGGAAAATAGAAATGAAGTGGCTGTTACGTGCAAAAGGTTTATTAGACCACGTGTTAGGAGATGTAGAGGTGAAGGAAAATGCCACTGAAGCGGAAAGGAAAATATTTCTAAACAATAACAATAAAGCTATTGCGGCGGTTGGATTAAGTATAGACCCCGAACAGCAAATTCACATTGAAGATTGTGTGACAGCACGAGATGCTTGGAGAGCATTGGAACAGGTACACCAACCTAAATCTAGGGTGAGAATACTTCAACTTAAAAGAGAATTTCACCATTTACAAATGAAAGACAGTGAATCCATGTCAGCGTATATATCCAGAGCAAAGATTACATCTAATAATTTGACGGAAGCAGGAGCAGAAGTCAAAGATGAAGATTTGGCATACATACTATTAGCAGGTCTTCCGGATAGTTATGAAAATTTGAACATGGCGTTGGCAAGCTTACCAGATGAGAAGTTTACATCTACAGAAATTAAAAGGGTCTTATTGGCAGAATATGATAGAAGAGCATGAAGAGGAAATGAAGAAGGTGCTATATCTAAAGAAGCGTTCCAGATTACAAAGAAACCAGAAGTAAAAGAACAGAAGACACAAAATTATAGTAAGTTTAAAAATATTACATGTTTTTACTGTAAGAAATTAGGTCACTTTGCAAAAGACTGTAGAGTAAAAATAGAAAAGGATAAGAAGTTTGAACCAAAATCGAGAAGAAGATATGCCTTCTTGGTGTCGTTGAACCATGTCGACATTGAAGATGTGTGGATTTTGGATAGTGGAAGTACACAACATGTTTGTAAAAAAAGAGAATGGTTTTCTAGTTTTTGAGAGACCGATATACAGGTAATAAATACAGCAGCTAATCAAAATAAACCAGGCGCAGTACTACATGTACAAGGAGTTGGCAATGTAATACTTAAAACATTTGTTGGAAATGAAAAATGGGATGTCGTATTAAGTAATGTATATTTTGTACCAAATCTTAGAAAAAATTTAATGTCTGTGTCCCAAATAGAGAAGAAGAATAAAGAGTTATTTTTTAAAGAAGGAACAGTTAAAATACGAAATACTTTGTCAAAGCAGGTTATATGTGAAGCCTATAGAAAGAACGACTTGTATATTGTAAAAGCTGAAGTTCAAACATTTCTTGGAAGGAAAGTGGAATCAAACAATTTAAGTATCCAGGATGAAGCGATATGGCATAAACGTTTTTGTCATATTAATAATGATACAATCAAAGAATTATCGAACTCAGATCAAGTTATAGGACTATGTAATGCAAAATTGGATAAATATACATGTGATGCTTGCTGCATAGGAAAAGCAACTAAAAGTCCTTGTAAGAAATTGAAGATAAGACAAACTAAAGAAATATGTGAATTGATTCATTCAGATGTATGTGGACCAATGCCAGTTCCAACCATTGGTGGTAGTAGATATTTTATAACATTCACTGATGATTTCTCAAGAATGGTTACAGTACGATGCTTAAAAACAAAATATGAAGTAAAAGACGTTATCAAAGATTACATTACTATGACAGAGCGTCAATCTGGAAAGAAAGTGAAGCGTTTCCGAACTGATAATGGTTTGGAATTTTGTAATCAAGATTTAACTACATATTTCAACCAGTTAGGAATTAAACACGAGAGGTCTAATGTAGAAACACCACAAATGAACGGTGTGGCCGAGAGGCTAAATAGAACGTTACTGAACTTGGCAAGAGCCATGTTGAAATCTTCAGGTTTACCCCAGAAGTTTTGGGGAGAAGCTGTCATAACGGCCAGCTACATCAAGAATAGAGTTGGTCATTCAGCAATAGGAGGAGTGGTACCTCTAACGTTATGGGGAGATAGGAAACCAAGTGTGCGTCATCTCAAAGTTTATGGTTGTTTGGCATTTGCACGCCTACCAAATCAAGGACGGAGAAAACTTGATGACAGAGCTACCGAATGTACCTTCGTTGGCTACGCTCTTCAGATGCGAGGTTATAGACTGTTGTGTCCGCTGAAGCAGGATGTGATCACTACAAAGCACGTAAGGTTTACTGAAGACAAAACAGGTTATGAGTAGATCTACAGAAGAGACATTGAAGAGTACAGGTATAACCAGGTATGGATGAATACAGAAGATATTGCTGATGAAGATATTGGAATCCCTGAAGCAGATATGCCATTAGAAAGGTCTGGAACACAAGACCAGGAGATAAGAGAAGACAGAATAGTTGGGGCAGAAACCGTTCCTCAGTTTAGGAAAAGAGGAAGACCAAAGAAAATAATTAGAAATCCCTACGGAAGAAAAGGAAAACCAAGTCTGCAAAACGAGGAACGTTTATTTTCAGAAGAAGAAGAAGGCAGCGACGTACAAGAGAGTGATTTTGAAGCAAATTTGGTAGAAATTGTCGAACCTCAGAGTTTAAAAGATGCATTAAATTCTCCACAAGCCGAAGAGTGGAAAAATGCAATAGAAGAAGAATTGGACAGCTTAACGAGTAGAAGAACTTGGGAAGAGACAGAATTACCTGAGGGAAGGGAGTGTATCGGTTGTAGATGGGTTTTCAAACTCAAAACAAATACAGAAGGAATAATTACTAGGTACAAGGCAAGGTTGGTCGCTCAAGGCTTTTTACAAAAAAGGGGTATAGATTATTCAGAGACATATTCACTTGTAGCTAATTTTTCCTTAATAAGATTATTTTTAGCTTTAGCAGTAATTTTTAGATGGCATACAAAACATGTAGATGTTAAGTGTGCATATTTATATGGTGAGCTTAGAGAAGAAATTTATATGAAGCCACCACCGTTGTATAAAGCTAAGGAAGGGATGGTAGTTAAACTTTTACGCCCTATTTATGGTTTGAAGCAGTCAAGAAGAAGCTGGAATCAGGAGCTTAATACTTTTTTAACAGACCAAGAATTTAAAAGATTGCAATCGTCAAACTGTGTATACAAGAGGGAGGATTGGATGATCATAATTGTATATGTAGGCGATATTTTTATTTTTGCGCCCAGTTCGAAGTCTGTTACAGATACAGTGAAACAGATCGCCCAGAAGTACGAAGCTAAAGATCTGGGCGAAATCAGTCAGGCGTTGGGAATCAAAGTAGAACGCAACAGTGCGGGAGACATACGTATTTCACAGCAGTTGTACGTAGAATCGATGTTGAAAAGATTCAATATGACGGACTGCAGAAAAGCGGGAACTCCATTAGATCCAGGCCTTAGACTATCTAAAGAAGATGCACCTACCACAGGAGAGGAGAGAAGTTTAATGGCTAATGTACCATACAGAGAGTTCATTGGAGCATTGATGTTTTTGGCGCTTTATACAAGGCCTGATGTACTGTTTGCGGTGACCAAATTATCACAGTACAATTCCAATCCCGGCAAGCAGCATTGGCAGCAGGCAAAGCACGTTTTGAGATACTTGAACGCAACTAAAGATTACAGTATCATATATAAGGCCAGTGTGAATCCAGAGATAGTAATACATTGCGACGCGGACTGGACAAGCAATCTTAATGATCGACATTCATTCTCGGGGATGCTAATGTTAGTTGGGAACAATATCATACACTGGAAGGCAGTAAAATAGAAATCATTGTCGACTTCTACAATGGAAGCCGAATATGTATCCTTACCAAACGGAGTTAAAGAAGCCATATGGTTGAACATGCTGTTGTCCGAATTAAAATTAATAGATCATATATCACATCCATTGCAGATCAAGTGTAATAACCAAGTAGCGATCAAGTTTGCAGTGCGCAGAGTTGAGAAAAGCAGGACAAAGCATATCGATATTGCATATCATATCGTAAGAGAAAAATTGGAAGAAGGATTGATCAACTTGGAATACGTCCCATCAAATGACAATTTGGCGGATGGGATGACCAAAGGATTGAAGAAGGTAGCCCACGATCGTTATGTAAAAAACATGGGCCTCACAAAGTGGGGGAATTGAAGGGTTATTCGGCCCATGTAAGTTGGCAGCATTGACTCCAACGCTGCTGTCTTTTGGATTCCCCGTCGTTCTTCTTCTGTTCTCGTGGCGTCGTTTTCGCTGTACGCGTTTTTCTTATTCACCATGTAGTATATATGTATATTCGATTTACCTTATTCATTTATTATATTAGTTATGTGTATTCTTTCGTATTATTATTATTATTATTAAATACCCATAGGTTTATGTAACCTCATGTTTAATTACCCTAACAAACTATATCTCACTTCTTATTTCCGGACAAACGACAAAACTTCTTAGTTGCCTGATAGTTATAATAGTATGCCCTGGAAGGTCTATTTTAGTTAATAATCCATTCTAAATTAACTCGTTATCCTTTAGGTTGTTATTTAGAGAAACTATGATGTCGTATTGTTGTCTTTCTCTAATATATTTTCTGTAGTGTATGATGATATACAAGGTTTTGAAAAAGTAACAGACCTATCCCTTATCTCAGATTCTTTCCATTATTAGAAAAGCGACTCGACGCGCAATTTTATGATTGAAAAAGTTATGTTTTTCTGTAACCTCGCATTTGACTTTGACCTTAAAGGTTATTTAGAAGTTAACTTTCATTTCTCATATAGGAACCCTTACTTTTGAGATCAGATTCGGGAAGAGTTGGAAATTTTACGTTCAGATATGGTCTCGTTTTATTTATTTATTTATTGCTTTAAACCATACAAGGTTTATATAGCATATACATTACAAATTATATAGTACATACACGGTTATTTTACAATATGACTTAGAGTATAACTTGAATGTACTTCATTTCACCTATTTATTTACAACTATTATATATATATTTATTTACAACTATATACAGGGTGTCCCAAAAATGTTGTAACACTTTGAAATGGGTAGTTCGGAAAGTGATTTGAAATAACTTTTTCCTTAGCGAAAATGTTGTCCGAGGTTTCGTTGAGGAGATATTAACGGAAAACACTGACCAATCAGAGCGCGCGTATACCGTTGGAGCGGCTGCGGTAGCGAAGGCTATGTGCTAAGCGGCCGCGCTCGTACGCGAACAAGTGACTCGACGCGTATCGAAGAACATTGGATGCGGCCGCCTAGCGCGTAGCTTTCGCTACCACGGCTGCTCTAACGGCATACGCGCGCTCTGATTGGTCGGGGTTTTCTGTTAATATCTCCTTAACGAAGCCTAGCGAACATTTTCGCTAACGAAAAAGTTGTTTCAAATCACCTCCCGAACCACCCCTTTCAATGTGTTACAACATTTTTAGGACACCAAGTATATAGGTGTTACATAATTTCTAAATTCTTATCGAACATTGTTTGAAAAAGTTATAAATCATTTTCAGACCTTTTATATCAGGTTTAAACAGGAAGGAACTAATGCAAAGAGGGAAACAGTACTTGCTTTTAAGCAGATTTGTTTCTAATGCCTTACGTTCGTTTTCATAGTCTGGGCACTGCCATATAATATGATTCAGGTCTTGGATTTCTGCTCCACACTGACAAGCACTGTTAGTTATAAAGTTAACCCTTGCCAATGACCCATTTAAATTATAGTGGTTGGCTCGAAATCTATTAACGAAAACTAAAAAATCTCTGGAAAGACCAAGTCCAGTGTACCATGGTCTCGTTTTATAGATTACTATGTCTATGGTCGTAAGAGATAACACGGGTACAAATTGCAGTGGTCAAAAAGGACCCATGATTTAAATTTTACCTCAGGGTTAATTATAGGGATACCTATTCCAAGGATATCTCTAGTTATGACGCCGGATTTGGAAATAGGTGGATGCTTGACATTCGGAATAACAACTTGAAGGTTATGATCAAGATTATAAATGTATCGAAGTCTGACTAGTAAGACTAGGAAAGTGTCATACGACAATTTTCCTGAAATTACCCTTATCGAATTTGGAGGTAGGTTCGACTATTTTACGAATTATTTTTACGATTGTTGCGAAATCAAGTAAGTAAGGGTTTTTGGGGTTGCTGAGAACGAATCTCAAGTCCATTTTTAAGAATTCAAAATGGCGGATCCTATATGGCCTTCGCATTTTTTCAAACGTTTTACACCCTGTTAAAAAGTGCGAAAATTGCAAAAAAATAAGAAATCAGCATAACTTTGAATTCTCTGACGCACAGCTACACTATGCAGCCAATCGTTTCTGCGCTTGCAAACGCTTTTTTGCCAAACATCGGGGAAAACTCTGTTATTTTGTTAGATTCTTGGACTGGACGAACTGAAAAAAATGTTGACAATATTGATAGAGACAATAAAAACGCCCAAACTTTTACGATTCCCGCTAGAACCACTGCTTTAATTGAAGCGCCGGACGTTTTCATTTTTAAATTTTGGAAGAATTTTGTATGTATGTTCCACTGCATTGTGCACACATTGGGGGTTTCTCTCTAATAAAGAGGTATTGGTGAGTAGATGAAACTTCGTATGGCCTAGTATAATTCCTGAGATCACGACCTGATCGTATCTTGGAAGAGGATTATACTTTTTTTGAAGAAGTCTTTTATTATTGTACCTTCAATTTTCTTCTATTTCTGGTTTTATGTAAAGGACTAGAGTTTCTGGTGGCAGGTTCTTGTTGCATTGATTGGAAAATGATAAATTGGCTACTTCTTTATCTGCTTTGTCCGCTTCCGTTTTCATTGATGGCGAGGTGGGTGAGGATCTTGGTTACTGTAATCGAATTATTTTTTGGAAATTAATGCCATGGAAAATTTTTGATATTTATGGATGCCAATAAGCGGTCGTTAGATCAGCTGGAGGATCACCGAAGATATCGAAATATTTGCAGTGGTTGTTGATTGTGATTCCATTAACATGTTTTAACGCATTGAGTTCATAAGGAATCGACGCTTTTCAGAGCTTTCTAATTTTTTTCATCAACTCGTCGCTGATGGCTGCATATTTAGTATCGTTTGAGGGTTTTGAACTACTCGTGTATCAATTATTAGGTAAATAACTTTTTATAATTTTCAATTTTGAGATGGATCTCTGCTGATGTATCTATTACTGGAGTTGTTAACACTATTTTATATGCAATAACAACATTTAGATGACTTTTTGATCAATTATTTCTAAATATAAAATTTAGTACATCGTAGATGATTTACGTGGTTCAATTTTTCTAAAAAGATTTAACACATCATAGAAATCAGTTTTCTGCAGTTTTCTTTTAAATGTAATGAATTTGTAAACTCGTCTGAATATGAGGTTCTGAGCGTCGCATAGGTCGCACGTCGACAAAGTCTGCCTTGTAGCTCTCTTTGAAGATGCCTTGGTGCAGGGGATTTTACTGGGAAGAGATTGTGTGAATTGTGAATTTACTACTCAAGTATTTTCTTTTGAGCTGCAAAGGTGGTTCGGATATTACACTATGGATATCGTTCATTGAGCTGAAGCGAGATAGATATAGTTATTCTCAGTGTGTGGTTTTGTATCATTTTCAATTTTTTTAGTATGTTAGGGTTAACGGAATTTTATACAATTGGTTCTTAATCCAGATTTGGTTTTATTATTAGTTTATATGCTAATAGCAAGGTGTTTAAGTCTGCTCGTCAGTTGTCAGCTGCAATTGTTTTAAGCATGTAGAGTCGTTCATCGTAGTCTATTTTAAGTTTATCGAAACGTGGTTTCGACGTTAATTGGTTGTCTATGGTTTGTCGCAATAGTCTGATCGTGATTACTTCGTTTAATTGCGTGTGTTGAGTATTAATTTTATGGAGTGTATCTGGTTTTACTGAAAACAATTATTTTTTATTTGAAGTTAGAAAATTTAAAGCTTGGATAAGTGACCATTCTTCTTGTTTATTTATTTAATATTTGGATCGTATAAGGGTTTACCTCGGTAAATCTTGCATCAGACTTAAAAGAGAAATTTCTATATTACTATTAAAAAATAATTTTGTTTTTTAGTTGTTAAGTCAAAAGCCAATAAAATCAACACTTTTTTGTCAACAAGAAACAAATTTATTTATTCCAGTTGCATAAAACTCTAAGGTTCTGGAAAGCAGTACATTCATTGAAATGAAATTCAATATGGCAACTTCGGTGGTTTTTCCTTACACGCTGCAGAGTATAAATATAGCATTACCCATATTCTTAAATATTTCCAAAATTTTATTCGGTATGAAATAAAACTATTTGTACCCAATCAATAGCAACTTCGAATATTTATATTAACGTAAAAATGATCATTTATTATATCCTTTCAATTAATGTAATTGATCTTTTTCATTCCTACTAAAAAGTCTGAAATATTTAAAAGTATGAGTAGTGCCATATTTATGCTGCTAGCACAAGCTGTCAATACAAAGAGTACATTTCGCCTTCGAGCAAAGAAACCATAAAACCCCTATGAGCGATCGTAACCGGAAAACGAAGAAGAGACTCGAGACGAGGCAGCAATGCCTTTACTCTAGGATCGACTGCGAGAGACCAATAGAAACCGTTTCCGGGTAGAAGGCTTCATCGGTGCGGTTAGCACGATGCCCCAAAGCGAATTGACCTCAAGAATCCATAGGTCCAGGACGGTCGAAGCTGAAACCATCGTCCCTCTAATCTTGCCTGTTCTTGTATATGTATGGTTACAGCAGTGGTTCTTAACCTTTTAAATCTCGTAGTACAGTTTAGAAGAAGATTCTTAATTACGAAACTCACGACAGATAGTTTAACATTGAACTACCGATACCCAACACATACATTTTTATTAGTACATTTAGTCCTCTGTTTCAATAATTGTTGCCAAAAATTGCGGAAAGAATATTAGCAATAATTCAGTCATTTGCAAATGAAGTTGAAAATACATAGGTCTAAATAACAGCCTTAATAGTTTTCGCGATAAAAAGGAAGAACCTGGCCAATTCTTGATTATGAATGTATAGTTTTCTCTTTCGCTTTGTGTGTTTTGTTACTTGTAACTGCACGAAGTACTATAAATTGTATCGTTTACTTATAATTCCTTTTCGTGACCCAATTTGTTTGCACTTCGTCCTTTTTTATGTTCGTTGTTCAATTATTAGTGAATAAATAATACAATTTAAGTAGTGGCCTGAGTTTGGGACTAATTTTTTCATCAGTGTAGTGTAGCAAATTTTTAATCGTATAATGCTTTTTTTCAAAACTAGTCAAGATAGTGTCACTAAATTCTATGAAACTGTGCAATTAGTAAATCATAGATGCAAATTTCCAAACAAAAAATTTATTAGATCTCTTGCCAGACATTAATAACACAGAGTTGGCATCTCCACGGTTTAGTTATCCGTTGAAATAGAATGGTTCAGAATTTCTAGATTAGAGTACAAAACATAGGTCCAAATAGAAGGTTGTGTCAACTTTTAGCTTCATTAGTCTAACTGGTCAGAATAGTCGAAAATGAGTATAGATAATATCATTAAGTGAACGACACAGCAGAATTGGCTCCTTCTGCAGCCAAAGCAAAGTTAATGATTAGATATTGCGTCTATTATAATGATAATTGTTGAAGACTACAAAAGGTAAAGATTTATTAGATCTGCTCGCAAACATTGACGTCACAATATTCATTGTCTTTGTGTTACCGTGGTGATCCGAAATAGAGTGATTAAGAATCACTGGATTACATGGACCGTGGTATGAAGAAGAGCGTCGCCCGGCTACAAAGTTCGACGGTGGAGGAAGAGTGAAGACTGAGAAACAGATAGTTAAAAAGAAAGAAAAGGAAGGGAAGGTAGGAACAACAGGGCTAAAGCGTCCCACAGACTACTCTGACGTGACGTGGGCCCACGTGAGACACGAAGCGGTGTCAAACTGGCGCCTGCGTGTAGCTCATAAAACCAACCGTTGCACGGCATCGTCAGTTGATTTCATGAGCTACGCGCAGACGCCAATCTGACACCGTTTCGTGTCTGACGTGGGCCCACGTCACGTCAGAGCAGTCTGTGGGACGCTTAAGAGGATCGAGCATCTAGATCGCGGGGCAACGTCGCGTCCGCCTGGACGGAGACTCGAAAAATGGCCTCGGGTCGGTTTCCGGGTCAGGCGTTCTTCGGGACGGTCGAGTATCAGGTGTCATTACCATTGCCCCGGCTTGTTGTTCCGGCTCTGCTCGATATGCTACGGGGATGTCTCTACCCGAAGCGGGATTTGCCGCTGAGAAAACGACGAGTACCGTATGTTCTACGACCACTAGGCCACGAAGCGAATCTAGATGTAGAACGTCCAAGTGTTTCCAGTCACGCCCTCGCACGATTTTGCGTCTCTTAGAATACCTCTTCATTGAAACAAAGTATCGTCGTGTCCGACAAGGCATACCATTGGACTTTTAAACGAGACAGAGAGAAATAGCGTTCCGTGCGTCGAGTCGACGACCCCATTAAAAATTACAAGAAAGTTGAGACAAATGTGAAATCGAAATGAGCTGTCAGTATACACGTCAAGCAATTGACTTTCAGGCCGTGGACATCTAGGCAAATTTTTAAACAGTCTCAGTTTGTGCCCTAGTAGCATTTATTGGTTGGCCAACGGTTTCCAATAGTTGGGAATCAGTTGGGATATAGTTAGTGCTTTTGCCTATAAATGCCCAAATAAGGGCCTACGTTAAAAGGATTATGACAATTTTCCTACAAATACCCAATGTTGGGCTAACAATTACGATAGTTGGTTAATTAACAAGAAACTTGCAACAATAATACTACGTCGGGCTAACCAAAGCACGCCAACGCTTAAACATTGTCCTTAGACGTTGTGGAAATCTTGTTACAAACAAGAACCTGTTGTTATATTCTAAAATGAGTTCTTTCTATTCTTATTTATGAATAATACTCGCGGTTTTCTATCGTTGAGCCATAGTTTGCCCACTGTAGTTTTGTTATGTACAGAATATTGAACTTTATTAATTGATTATTCATCAAATTTGTCTACTTTAATTTCAGAAAGCAAAAATGAAAACAAATGAATAGCTTTGTTGCCGGCACAACGACGGGGCGAGTCTTTCGACTCTTGTTCCTTTTAATTTTTAATCGATGTGATGCTGGGCGGCCACCGTTGTCACCAGACAGTTAATTTGTGTTATCCATTACTTTATTTCATGTTACACATTGACATTTACAATAAAGCACAAATAATGATTGAAAATGACTTGCGTGAAGTCAGTCAAAGCCAGCGAATTACGAATATAATTATTTTTCGAGTTAAAGGTGAAATATCTGTTATATGTATATCGTGTGCAGTTGCATGGCGTCTTGCAGATGATCCTTTGGTGATCCGTTCTAATGTAAAGCAGGTAAGTAGTAATTTAATATGGAAAGTGAAAGATCCGTTCGTACAACAGTAATGCGCATTGTTTTATTGCGTTCTATTTAATATACATTTTCAGTTCATGTGCATTTTTGTTCCTAACAACGACGGTTATAAAACAAGAAATTGGTCGACGAAGGCGACGGTAGGAAGCGTCGAGGCACTAATGCAATTGAACGCGTGCATTTATCACGATTAGACGCGCTTCGTATATAATATTTCTTCTACTTTATTTTTACATAATGTACACAGTAATTGAATTTGAAGCAACTCAAGATGGTGACAATGGAAGTGTTGGTGTTATACGATCGGAGTGGCTTACGTCTTTAAAAATAGAATGCATGTGGCCTTCATATAAATTAATGGCAAAATTTAATAAAACTTTACAAGGAGGGATAATGCCCGTTAGTGAACGTTACATATCTAAAAGTTGAATAAAAGACTAACATTACAAAATTTCAAATAAAATATTTTTCAAATATACAAATTGGTTTTTATTTTAATTTTATTATTCAATTAAAGTATAAATCTCATATGTAAAAGAGACAATTTCCAAAAAACATTCTGGAAGCTGTTTTATTGAAGTGTAGTAGAGCCAATTGTCTGCCTACTGTTAGTTTATTGTACCTAGTCAAGAGTTAGCCCTACGGAAAGGAATTTTCAGTTGGCCTTTTATATTGAAAGTAACGTGGGGCCTACATTGGATGGGTGATCGTTGGCTTAGTTGAAGAAAAGGGTGACAATTCTAACCGTTGGCTAACCGATATCACGTCAATGGCCCATCAAAATGCCAACAATAATTGCTACTAGGGTGGCTGATACGCTATTTAGCTTTTTCATTTTATCGCTACAGTGCGGAGCAGTCACTTTACATGAGTTGTCACTAGGATCTGAACGTCAGCACTGTTGAACACAGCATTTTAGCTGCGCATAGTTAGAGAACACCGAATTTTTCATTGTGTTATACAGTGTCGCCTTTGCACTTTGCTGGAAAGCACCTTCATGTACTGGCAGCTCATTTCGAATTCACATCTTTTTCTACTTTCTTGAATTTTTTTAGGGGGATCTTCTATTTTTCTATGATTACTCTTTAAGTCCTCCACTTTTTCATGTACTTGGCGTAATTTTTTAACTTTTTTGAAGTTTTTTATGGGGATCTCACTTCTTTTTACAAAGATAATTTGCATAGCGAATGACTTCAAATAATTTTCATATTATATGTATCGTATTTTGTGTACAGTTCATGATGCGCGAAGAAACTTATGGCGCTGAAAGCAACCTTTGGCGCGGAACGTATTGAACATTGAACTGTAATAACAACCAAAATTAACACCTCTTGAAGAAAAGTATGTATGCATTTTTAGCATTTCGTAGCCAAGCTTGTTTTTCTACTTGTAATTATATAAATACTAAATACTAAATACTAAATACTAAATACTAAATACTAAAT